>NC_137605.1:26511965-26516965 GCF_963280865.1 Gymnoscopelus braueri
ACACACACACACACACACACACACACACACACACACACACACACACACACACACACACACACACACACACACACACACACACACACACATGATTGTACGATGAACCAGTACAGAAATAGCACAGAGTATGCTAAATCCTGAGTGTTATTTAGCTGTAAACATTGACCCATAATGGTCCATTCTTTACACTGGATTACACAGGATTTTGCAATGTACCTAATTAGGAGCTGTTGCAAGAGCTGGCTTTCATTAGCAATATGCAAGAAACATCAAAACAAGCTAGAGAGTGAGGAGCAGGTTCTGTTTGTTGGTGGGCTGTAACTGAAGCTATGGAGGACAAGGTCTGGAGCCAGGGGCCAGAGAGGTCAGTGGCCCATGACCACACAATTTGAAATCATACAGACAACTCAAGAATGACCAACGCCAAAAATAACTTCCTCAAAACAAACTCAAAAGTATGACTGGAATTAATCCCAATAGACCACATATCTCAGTGGGCTTGAATCAATTATGCGATATCATTCCAAAACCAACACGTGGCTTACATCTGGGTTTCCAGTCTACCAAAAGTTACAGTAAACAATCAAATAACAATAAACACTTTCAACCTTGCATCTCTATTTTGAATGCTTGTAAATCAGTTATTTTAGCTATTTGTCGTACAATGAAGTAGGGCTTAAGTGGTTAATGTGTATTTACAGTAGCCTATCTGCCCCTTGCACTGACAAATCTAGTAAACCATGCTCTCATCCAACCATTTTGCACAATCCCAGACTTTTCCCAGTGCATTTTTGAAACCTTAGTCCCAAGACAACAGGTTGGGGGAGAATCTGCTCCAGTGTGTCCCCAACCTTCTCTAACAAAAACCACGTCAGAGCTGAGAGGATCCAATGGCAGTGTTAAGACCATAAATCAGGGGACCAGCCCTTTTCACTCCCCTTCGCTCATGTGTGACCTCTGGCTCATAGTCGGCCCTGTGGGAAACCTGACCAGGAGCCATGGACCCCTCTTCAAATGACCGACTGACGTCAGGAAAGACAGCACCGACAAGAGCGCTGTGGTGGGGTGGGGTCTCGTGTCTAACACCGGTGGAAACTTACCGGAAGAACAGACAAGTCTTTTATGTGTTTTCTTTTGCAGCTAGGTCAATTGACCCCCATTGTAGGGAAGGGCAGGGGCTGACCACAGTTGGGCTGAACCGAAACTTGGAGGGTCACTGACAATGCAGCAGCTTTATTTAGTGGAGTATCATTTTCTAGGGGGTTATACAAGCCTCCTTAACAAGATGTCTGTGTCAATAACTGACACTCGTTCACTCAAGGCCTCTTTAAGGAACCTGTGAAAAGCTAATATCGTTAGCGGCAGCTGGGGAGCCTCAAGAGTCAAAGTGGCAAATGGCTGTGAAAACAGTTTACCAGATCAATAAACACATGACATACAGTAAGTATCGCTAACCACTGCGACTAACGACTAAGTCCATGTTATAGCAGGGCTGTTTGCACTGTAAATGTTATATCTAAGGAAATATGGTTGGAATTGAGGTTAATGCCGCTGCAATGTAATTGACACCATAGAAGCTGCCACAATGATAAACTAATGCTATTAGCAGATGTCACTTGTCTCAAATCAAGAAAATAACCATGGTTGGTTAGTTATAACTGGCCTATTGTTGTGGCCTGCTGGACTGGCCTGGGGGTGGGGGGATGTCTTGTGTGGTCAAGAGTTCAGAGTGTCACTCTGTAATTACAAAACTTTCTTGGTGTATACAACTGCCTTGGAGTACCTGGTGGGTGGGATTTACCAGATTATGACATTTCAGGTGGTTTCAGGTTTCAAGTTGTCATTAATCAATGTTTGTATTTGAAAATGTTTTGTATTTGTTTGATTGACTAAACCTCTGTCCACCTATTTTGACATGGTGTCAGGGAGGCTGGTAGACTTGGATCTACATCTGGAGTTGAATGGTTCATTCTTCTTTGAGGAGGTTGAATAAAGTTTGACTGTGGAGTCCACCCAGAGGAGAAGAAGCATTGCTGGGTTACAGGATGTCCCAGGTTACATGGCTGAGGGTGGTCAAATTATATCTGATGAAATCATTGTGAAACTGCTTTCTTCCTTTTACAGTAAATAGACATCATTTGTTAATTAGATAAATAATTATATTCAATATTGATGAAGAAAATAAATAATTGGGTGCCGGATTCTCTTCCCAACATCCCAACCAGGAGAGATAAAAGAGGCGAGTTTTCTGTATTCAATCAGTGAATTATTTAACATAGGAAATAATTTGAATTTGAATTACAATTGGGTATGACATGTACGTTTCTCTACATCACTGGACGAGAGAGAGCATCAATAGATTAAAGAAGGTCACACGGAGACATTACATTTATGTTTTGCATTCAAATACAAAACGTTATGGCTATCCAACCTTCATCGTTGTAAGCTGATAAAAAATGAGTGCAACCATCTTAAATCCATTGAAGTACAGAAAGTTTCTAAGGACAATGCACTACTAGACTATAAGAGCACTGTGGTGTCTTAGTAGCATAAATAGAAAGAGAGAGAGCAGCCTTAGACCTCATTTATACTTTATTGTGCGGCCATGTTGCTTGTCAAAAATAACTGATTCTCAACTGAAAAACGTGAAGTGATGCATCAAGTTTTTCAGTCATGGTCACACTGCAAAATATAAATTAGGCCTAATCATATGCTATGATCTATTCACAGTCATGTGGGAACAAGAAAACATCAGGTCGACAGCTGGCCCTTGCCTCTTGTCCGTGTCCGCTAAAACATTCATTGGCACTTCTCAAGCTTTGACAGTCTCTGACTCCCACAAGGCCACGAAGTTCATACCGTGTGTACGAGACAAGAGTCTCACTATTGGTCACTTTATTGCCCCCTCCCCCCCCTACTGTTTTCGTTTATTCTCTTTTGCTTTCAGTTCTTGATGTTTTCACCAAACCGGGGAAAACCGCCTTCCCTGAACCATATGTTCACAATATGGCCCGGGAACAACCAATGACTGGGCTCTTTCCTTTCTAGATTGGGAGCTTTGATGTGTGCAGCAAGGCAGTTAAATTTGTTTGCGAAAATATACATTCAAAAAGATGAATCTCCCACAAAATACCCCCCCCCTCACAGTCGCACACGTAACTCATCAGTGTGACTGATGTGTAATATGCTAAATTAATGTTTAGCAAGTAGAATTGTTTCTGTTGGGGGGGGGGGGGGGGGTAAACGTATATCGTACATACAGTACTTTTAGTTCAAGTTAGCTGTCCTTGGATCAGGGTGGTAAACACGCACAGGGATTAAGCCTATATGTGCCTTTACTCATTTTATTATATATTACATTTTATCATAAATGTATTAGGCACATGGGGCGCAGTCAGTGTTGAGGATCAAAGCAGTACATTTCCTACAGGCCAAGAAATGTACATAAAGCCCGATGCAGTTTGATTTGAAGCAGGTTTTTTAGGGACAATAGTAAAGCTCATAGAGCGACTGAGGCCAGGTTTAAGACAGTAACCTTGGGGGCCATGTGAGAGAAAGGAGGCCATACAGCTGGAACCACCTGATTAGAAAGCTACAGCTGATCCAGGGGAAAAGCCAGGACTTTCAGAGCAAATCGCCGTCTGTTGTCTACATCTCGGCCTCCCACTCTAATTGCCAACTGTTTATCTGCGGGGGACGAGTTCACACATATTCCCACAGAGGAGGAGTCCGAATGGAATAGAGTGGAAGGTGTGTGTGTGTGTGTGTGTGTGTGTGTGTGTGTGTGTGTGTGTGTGTGCGTGCGTGCGTGCGTGCGTGCGTGCGTGCGTGCGTGCGTGCGTGCGTGCGTGCGTGCGTGCGTGCGTGCGTGCGTGCGTGCGTGCGTGCGTGCGTGCGTGTGTAAATGCGCGAGTGCGCCTGCCGCATGGCATGCATATATATATATATAAAATCTATTTTCATATAACATGTATTTTATGGCAGATATGTGTCCACTCGTGCATACCAGTCTGAGCAGCATTATGCCTAATTTATGCTCCGTCTTACGACAGTGTCAAATGCCGAAAATAGCAGATCTATAAACTCACATAAGCTCGTGAAGCTTATAGATGTGAAGAGGTATAAATCAGCCTTCGGCGATGAGCAGCACTCGGTCATTTTCTCCTCCCTGTCGGGCTCCAGAAAGAGGGAGATAGAGAGAACGTCTGGGTGCTCGCTAACCTCCACCACCATCAAAGCAGACCAGAGCGTTTGACCTCGCCCACGTTTCGCCCACGGCTCTGGGGTTTAGCCTTTCCTAATTTAACCCCAGTCTGGTCGGCAGGGCGAGGGAAGGCCCATCACCATGGCGCCATGCTAGGCAAGACCTCCCCTGTGGAAGTGTGCCTCAGAAACCACAGAGGATCCCCCTCCTAACACACTATCTAATAGTATCATACAGAACCCGACCTGTCAATCAGGAGAGAAAGACGGGCCAGAGAAACATAATTATCAGTCTTTGAGATACATTTCTAATTATGAACCATCTGCTACTGTTGCTCAGTAAGGCAGCGGCCATGAAATTGTAAAACACACTTGGATGGATATTAACAACGAGTCATGAGGGTTCAATTTGATAACCTGGGGAATGTAATTAGACATAACATCCAATATCCGCAATTCTAGTTTCAAATCTGTTGAAAACTGTAGCTCCACATACACAAGTGAACTCTTACACAATTTGAGTTATGCAGTATCAATGTATTTTCAATCCAGTGTTTCTGCTTCATGAATTCCAGAATGCCTTAAATACATCACAGGGTGTAATAATTGAGATTTCTCCATTATAGTGAAAAGTTACGAGGGTAAAGTTATCACAACAGAAGAGGAAGGTAAGTCCGCACACTGTGTAATAGCTCCCAGGAGAAAAATGTATAAAAGTTACAACGTTTCAACCCTAGCAGGTCTGATGAAGACCGGGTTGAAACGTTGTAACTTTTCTACTGGGAGCTTTAACACAG
>NC_137605.1:26519465-26761965 GCF_963280865.1 Gymnoscopelus braueri
GCGTCTGGACTTGAAGGATCAGATTGCACAGGTATGGAAAAAATGGAAAGAGACGGAGATAGATAAAGAGAGACAGATTGAGTGGCCCTGGGTGATGGGTATGAATGGGTAAATGTATAGTGAAAGGTATGCATGTGTTCTGTGCATTCATTATAATATTGTATGCTTGGTTTGTGTGCGCTTGCGTGCGTGCGTGCGTGCAAGCGTGCGTGCGCGTGTATGTGCCATGCATTTGTAGTGGCCAAAGGGGTTGAATTAACTGAGAGATTACCCCTCTTCTGGGAGAGACAGGGGGTAGATAGTTCAGGCTGGAGGAGAGTTTCCCTCTTTAGGGGGTCTCAAATCCATTCCCAAAGAGCCAGGAGTTTACAGAAGGAGGAGATTGAGCCTGTGGATTACAGGGATAAAAGGTCAGCCACCAGTTCCTATGAGAACCTCCTTCACTACCGTGTGAGTTAGGGAACAGAATGATTGTGTTTAAATGATTTACCCCCTACTGGACTGCAACTTTCCTCTTCAAACAACAAAATATCTAAAACTATAAAGGAACTTGTAAAAAATTTTCAATAGTGGAAGGTGTAGGTTGGTAGGTGTGATCACAGTGGTGCGCAAATTACGACGCACTTCTTTTCTTTTGTTTGTTTGTTTTATTTCTCACACTGTGCAGGGGGTTACAGGGTATGCAGCTTTAGTTGTGTGGTTTTTTGAACGCACACACTACAGCCTCTGCTGCTGCTCTCTGCACCAGGCCTGACACACTGACCAAACATTTCTTTTTAAAGGTGCATGGGATTACCAATCAAATCAGCAGCAGGTGCAACTAAATGACCAATCAACTGCTGTGCACTCAGCACACATTGAAGTGAAAACAAAGGGTCCATTTTAGAGGAAAAAACTGAAACAATACTACTAAACTTAGGGTTGGGGGAATCTTCTTAACAGAAGTCTTTGGAGCGCATATCTCCACCAGGCTTACCAACTGTACCAACTGCTGTGTAAGAGGCAGAATGTGACCATGGCAAGATATGATGTGTGGCATTGCATCAACCCAAAAAGTATTTATGTTGTTGGATGCATGCACTTGCATAAGTGAACATTGTGTGGGTAAAATGACTAGTCCCAAAAAGCACCCTTCGGGCGTTTGGCTCCTATACCTACTTAAAGGCCCCCACATACCGACAGTGCCGGGCCTCTTCCCAACTGTACCCATCACCTTTGAATGAATTAAATAATAATATGAAATTGTATTTAATTATCAAAACAAAGTTATTACAAACATGTTTGAATGAATGACTATAGACAGAGCAGGTCCTTAAATGTTGTCAGTTATTCCCTCCTCATCTCCCACAATTAACACTTTCACGTTGCTGATTGTCTGTCCCCTGGAGACGGTTGTACTGCCCATAAGCGAGCACAAACTGAGGCACAGTAGTAGGGATCCTATGGGGGAGACATGGAGCTTTATTTCTGAATTAATCTAGTGCTGTTTAATCACTTTTTCTTGCTCGCGAACCTGAACTTGCACCATATTAGTTGGCAGAAACGGAGTTTTTGAAAATAATGGTACTCTTTTTAAGTGTGGCTGAATCAAAGTTGTTCTGTTCCGTGGAAGAGTATTGAGAGTATTGACACATTTGTACAGAGGGAGGAGAAGGAGCTTCATCTTCAAATGAGGTATGTAGGCCTACCCAAGCCTTTCCCCTGCTGCTAACTGTTGAGTTTTGTTTCTCAAACTAGTCGATTAACAACTACAGTGCTGCTGACATAAGGCAATGTACACTCCATTAGTCTTATATATTACTGCACATTTTCTGTAGCTCTAGTCTTGAGAATTACCTTTACCATGTAAAGGCTAAAATGGTTGCATGGAATGATGAAACTTTTCAGATAAGATGGGCAATGTACCTACATAACCCGATTAAATAATTGGGTCACGGTCCAAGTTCACAACGTTTATTTTTTATTTGTACGTACTGGATGTGGCTTTATTGGAAAAAAGGATTGTTTGAACTTGTTAATACCTTTCATTTGACATTTAACAATCTTAATATTACTAAGGATTTGTATTACATTTATATCGCCACTGTAGCAGCCTCCAGCTTCTGTTACTACTGCCAAACCTTTTGCGAAATTCCTGCCTGTGGTTTTGTTATATTTATACTTCCACTGGGATTTACTCACTCTCACTTGAAACATAACAAGTATACTTTATACAGATACTTCAAAGGGGGTCGCTGTAGAAAGTCAGTCAGACCTTTCGGTACTTGGTAAATCAAAACATTTGCCTCTCATCTCTACAGACACAGCAAACACTGGAGATTATGAATGCTGCTTTGGCTTCAGATTTATTTGGGGGATCTCGTACGTTCTCACTGATAAGACAATCAGTCTTGTCTGGTTCCTTCATCCTGCACAGTCAAATATGGAATATTAAATTTAACTCTGAAGGTTAAACTAACACAGAGGATTTGGTGTGTGTGTGTGTGTGTGTGTGTGTGTGTGTGTGTGTGTGTGTGTGTGTGTGTGTGTGTGTGTGTGTGTGTGTGTGTGTGTGTGTGTGTGTGTGTGTGTGTGTGTGTGTGTGTGTGTGTGTGTGTGTGTGTGTGTGTGTTGTAACAAAGGGATGTGATTCTGAGTTCACATGGCTCCATTCAATGTTATACGTCAAAATCGCATAATGATTGAGTAACAGCTGAGATGTAAATCCATTTACGTCTTTGTATAATTACTTGGTCATTGCCTAAAGGCAGAGTCACCTAATGTGAACTGCTTGAATGTCTGTCCACACCTTAGTAAAGGTCCCAGTTGGTCCGTATAGAGTACAGAGGACAGGTAAATAATATGCACAGGGGAAAACCCCCAATGGGAGTCCAATGACACACCTCTCACTCACATCTGTTTCCCTTACTGCTATGGAAGCATTGCTTTATGGTGTGTTGCATGTTGGTGCGCATGCATGAGGATGTGTGCGTTTGTGAAAAGTCAGTCAGAGTGTGGAGGGTAGTACATACAGTATGTACATGTGTGTTTATGTGTGCATACGTACTGTCTAATTATCATGGTGGTGAATATCCCAGCCCCCCACTCCGATCCTTGCTTCAGGCAAGTGTGGCTGTGGTGTGTGTGCTTTGCATGCGCATGCGCGTGCGCGCATGCACGCGCACGTGTGTGTGTGTGTGTGTGTGTGTGTGTGTGTGTGTGTGTGTGTGTGTGTGTGTGTGTGTGTGTGTGTGTGTGTGTGTGTGTGTGTGTGTGCGTGTGTGTGTGTGCGAGTGCGCGTGCGCGCGTGCACGTGCACATGTGTGCGAGCACGTGCGCTCTTGCGTCTGTGTGTGTCTGTGTGTGTAACTATTTTGTTCACGTAGGTTAATTTCCAGATGGCACTGCTGGCGGAGTGTGTGAGTCACCGTGGCTGTTGAGACGCTCACCTCAGCTCTGTCATACCTGGGTGCCACTAGACATGTCTGTCTGCAAAGGGAAGGAAAAGCTTTCAGAAAATGAAATGTGAGTGTGCGTGTGTGTGGGGGGTTGTAAGTAAAACATGGTTTAGGGTTTGTTTTTATGGCCGCTATACCATAATTTCACCTGTAGACACTTTCTGATGTCAGGGACAAAGAAGGCATGCAGACTTGCGAATGAGACACCACCACTTAAGGGCCATTTTTCATGTCTTTGAGTGACTCATACTTTTTTCTTTTAACATTGTTTATGATTTTTTTTTCAACGTTTAGACATTTATCAGTTTCCCCCATGTGTACTGCAGTCCCTGTTGCTGACACCCAAAACGGTTGGCCTGGGGAGGGTGTAGTAGACGATGCTGCTGATGGCTTTTTGCTGAAATGCATTCGTTATTGCCCTCAATTATAGAAGACTATTGATTTGTGAGTGGTATTCTGTTTGTTTTGATATTTGACACAACCATGCACCTGATACAGTTTCGAGATTGGGAGCCTTTGACTTTTCACCATAACCACATCAAGGTTCAAGGTTTTATTGTTACATCTTGTGTACAGGTACATAGGAGTAAAACTTATTTTGGTTTGGCTTCCTTCAGACAATGCAACAGCATAGGTAATAACAACAACAGAATAATGATAGAAATCATAAAAAGATTTAAAGAAAAGAAAGAGAGTGCATCATCAAATGTACATCCAACAGCATTTTCTTCAAGTAGCTGCCACCTAACTTTGTGTAAACAACTTCACAGTATTATTCCATATACTGTACAGCAGATTCAGGCCTCCAGATTCACATGCCTCCACCCATGTACAGTACCATGGAGTTGCTCCAGTTTGATTCTGGAGCTGATTCCACAAGCATGGAAGATAAAAACGAAAAACCATCCTCCCAAATTCTGTGAATATGGAGCAGCTGTGATGGCTTTGTAAAAGAAAAAGTGCCAAGGAAGTCATCTGTGGTATAAGTATGTAATGTGCATGGAGGTTCGTGCTATCTTCCCCGCTTCCCCTCCATACTGAAGCACCAGTAAGAGTCACAAGTGCAGCAACGGCTTCCTACCCACAAACAATGGCAATTGTGTTCGTTGGAGCGTCAGGCTAGGCTGGAGGCACTGCTGCTGGTGATGGGCGTGAGTTTTACCTCCATGCCACCCCGATGCACCGCTATTGCACAAAACATACCAGCTTAAAACGTAGCTGCAATTTTGAAGGCAAGGTCGTCCAAATCTAGAAAATGGGGGCTTAATTCATGACTTAGACCAGCCAAGAATAGTTATAAATGGACTGGATGTTTGGCGGCCAGCTGTTGGAAATGCAACTTCAACTTACAACATAATCACATACTGCAACAGCTTGACCCATAGTATACTGTAATAGATCTCTAAAATGGTCTTAGACAAACTAGCCTACTAACCTCATAAGCTGTCTTTGAGCACACAAAACATTGACAGAGAAAGTCGGGAAACACATTTCTACACTAAATTACATTTTTCATTTGCTTTGCAGAATCTTATCCCAAGTGCTGAACTGAAAAATGAGCTATGGTAACACCAATCAAAAGGCCATTACACTTTTTCCTCCGTTGTGACGCATAATTAGACTAGTAAATGTCAGCATAGTTACAAAGGCAATATCCTAATAAGTCTACTTGTTATCTTTTCTAAACATACATCCACCCAGACCAGGAGAGAGTGAAGAAAAAGTGTTGCCATGAGAAACTCAACTGTTTGTGACACAGCCTAGGGGTTGTAGTAGTAAAAGGTTTAGTCATCATTGTTTTCCAACAGAAAGAGAAGCTGCTGTCTCTTAATGATGTCTCGGAATGTAATGGAGGAGGAAGGGCGGGGACACACCTGAGCTGGACACAGAGGAACATGAAGCATCAGCTAAAGACGAGACAGAGGAACATGGGAGACATGCATAAGCATAATATGGTGAAGGCCAGAGGCACACTCGAGGTCAGGTTACCAGAGAGAGAGAAAAAAAGAGAGAGAGAGAGAGAGAGAGAGAGAGAGAGAGAGAGAGAGAGAGAGAGAGAGAGAGAGAGAGAGAGTGTATGTTTAAGTGCATGCTTCATGTGTCTTCAGTTCACTCACTGAGTGAGAAAGGGATGTGAAACGTGAAAAGGCCGTCCAGTTTTGAGTTACAGTAACTCAAAGCACTACTAGAACACCATGTGCAACGAAGAAGATGTGTATTTTGTACAAAAGAAGGATTGAGAGAGTATCCCTTACTCACGCCTAAACATTGTGATTTGGACTGGAAATATTATGACTTGCTAATTATGTACTATTATCTACACCCCCCTCCATAGTCTCTTTCTTCACTTTATCACAAAATGCCTTCTTCTCCTCAAGGACATAACCAGCTCTTGACCTACGGCACACATTCATGCTCAAGCTAGAACATTCAACAACCTCCCCAAAACAGAGTCTTCCCATCAACCCCATTGTGTCCAAATACAGTCTGAGCTCATGCTTCCCCAGTGCAAACTGCCAACTGTCATTGGATCCTTGTTGTTTCATTCACACTCTACAAAATCCACTTCCACTGAACACTTTTCTCTTGGTGTCACTGTCATAAAACTGCACAATGCACAAGAACACAAGGCCATGCATGCTAGCATTAAATATTCAGCAGCACCATCCCTTCAGCATTCACAGAAGTGGCCATTTTCACAATCACGTCACTCCCAAATTTAGCTTTTTGCGAAGTTTTGCATTTTGTAAAACGTTTTCCACCCTGGCTGTTTGATGTTTTTTTGACACAGAAGCTGGAGGAGTTACATAAATATTTCCCAAAAGCTGAGAATGTTTCTGTGGAGAGTGTGGTGGTGGTGTGTGTGTGTGTGTGTGTGTGTGTGTGTGTGTGTGTGTGTGTGTGTGTGTGTGTGTGTGTGTGTGTGTGTGTGTGTGTGTGTGCGTGCGTGCGTGCGTGCGTGCGTGCGTGCGTGTGTGCGTGTGTGCGTGTGTGTGTGTTGGGGGGTGTGGGGGGTGGGGGGGGTTTCATACTGAGGTTGATAATTACAGTATGTTTTACAACTAACTAGTTTGTATTTGACTGACTGAGACTGACTGGCTGACTATAACTAATTACAGTAACTGAATGTGAAACAATCAGTGAGGACAGCTTGAATGTTGATTGTCAGGATAAAGAGGGAAATGGCAGTTATTACATGAAACTGTAATTAGCGCAGTAATCAGAGGGCAATTATTCTCTGTAAAATACATCCAATAAATGGACGCCAAATGACATACAGTAGGCCTAAACAAATCAGTCACCCGTTTGGATGTTGAAGTTCATCTAGTTTTATCATTCATGATAAATGGGGTTGATGTTGAGTTCAAATGGAAATAAAAAACTGAACATTAGGAGGAAGTGAGGAACAGATTGACAGGAAATGGGCGTACTGTACAGTGTACATCATACAGAAAGAGCTCAATGGACAAAGAATAGGGAGAAAGGATATGAAGCAGGAAGAAAAGGTAGATCAGAAAGGATGGGAGGAGGTGTGCTATATAAATGACCATAAACCTGTCTGTACGGCAGGAAATAGGAACAGATTCATTTTAGTTCTATAGCTATCTAGCACAATTTACTGCTGGAAAGGTGTGTGTGTGTGTGTGTGTGTGTGTGTGTGTGTGTGTGTGTGTGTGTGTGTGTGTGTGTGTGTGTGTGTGTGTGTGTGTGTGTGTGTGTGTGTGTGTGTGTGTGTGTGTGTGTGTGTGTGTGTGTGTGTGTGTGTGTGTGTGTGTGTGTGTGTGTGCGCGCGCGCGCGCCCAATAAAAACAAGAGCATAGCATAAATCAAGATAGATATTTTGGAAGGATGTGGATTAATTCATCACAATGTTGGTACTCCCAATGATAAGAGAGTTGGGTGTACGAACAAGTTCAAGGGTGCCCTCTGTAGGTTGGAGGAGGAAGCTTCCTTTTACTGCATGATGCAACTGACTCATCATCAGAGGCTAGATCAGAAATCTTTAGAATTCGTCGTTTTTTAGTTCAGCTGCAAAGTGATTGCAAAACTATTGTATTGAGGTTGTCTATCTATATACTACAGTATGCATGTAACTCTGGCTGCAATCAATCAATACATTGTATAATCCTCAAATCCACAAATTTAGAGTGATTTCAAACCTGTGGAAAAGATGTTATCGTATTTTTTCTTTAAAACATTGAAAAATGAGTTTCCATTGTGATACTAATAAATAGGAACTTAAAGTATGCTACATTAGTTCCATTGATCCAAGGCGGAACACAATTGTTTGATTATTAAAACAAACATCCTCTGAAAATGCATGCGCCATGCGGCCCACCCATTTGACCACTTAACACAGCAGCCAGAATGGTCAGATGATTGATTGAATACTTTATTATAAGTTTGCAGAAAAAAACACAAGAAAGTACAGTTCAATACAAGGTCAGCTAATAAAAAAACCAAGAAAGCCACTGGCTTGTTTCCATTGGGGTCCTTTGTACTCAATTCATTATGAATGGGTGGGCCGTGAATGCATTTAAAATTTTCAAGTGGGCCCTGATCCAGAACAGGTTGGGAACCGCTGCTCTAACTCTACATCTGACACATGGTGCAATTGGGAAGTCAAAGTTCAAAAAGGTCAATTATTGATTAATGTTAACATCATACCATACATAACGTATTGACTATCCATCATGGTCATCTGGTTAGGGGCCACACAGAGTTACAACTGGCTCACATTTGTAACAAAGGGGAGATTCAGGCACAAGTGAAATAATCACCAAATGATCTTTATTAAAGTAACTACAGCTAACTACGGCCTACTTGGGAACGATGCAAGTTGGGAATACATGCCGCACCCTGCAATACCCGCACTAGGCCTACCCGTTGTAACCGTCTGTGTCCCTGTGTCCCTTTCCCATACATGGAGATATGTCTGTCTGCCTGTGTCCCTTTTATGTCCATATATAAAGCTCTCTGTCCTTACCCCTTGTATGGCCATATATGGAGATCCATGTTATTAGTATATGCATATGGGGGGGATCAGTGGTTCTGGAAAGTCCTTGTTTACTGGTAAACGTCTGTGGAGAATGTGTGGAGAATGTCTGAAGAGTGCAAACTGACTGTGGGAAGTAGACCAACTAATGTAATCAAATGAGTGGGGAATTCGACAGGTGTGGGGAATTTTTCTGGCAGTTCTTGACAACCGCCTATCCGACCAACTCGATGCCGGGCACTGCACTCCCTCGGGTCGTCTCAACGTGTGTGGTGAATTTGAAGATCGGTCAATATAGTTGATGATCAGTATGTCAGCAGAGTGTGGATGGAATGGTATGTGCAACATGAATGTTGTAAGGTGTAAACCAAAAACACTAGCACATGAACTGAAGCATCCTGGAGGGGAAGAGGAGAGAGAGTGAATGCGGTGAGAGGCACATGTTTTATATCCTGGACACACCAAGCACAGGTGTGCCCCAATCTACCAGAAGATCCTCCACCCTGCCAATCAGCCAGAGCAGCAGCAAACATCAAGCAGGGTAGGTGAGGGTCGGACTCGTCACAACGGCTCAAATATGACCACCTCTGTTACCCGTGGCTTCTGGCAGTCTTAGTTATCTATATCCGCTTGTTCTATACAATTCCATAAGACTATGCTTCTGTTTCAATGGGTGGGTATTCGGCTACTGCAATTAATTTAGACAACCTATTTTATAGAAAATGAGGACATGAATTTGAATGCGAGTCCCGGTCTTGTCCTCTCTGTGCCCTTGGTATCTTTTTGGGGGAATCTTTCTGGCTTTATTAACAGTCCACAGTGAAGAGAGACAGAGTCAGGGAGTGTCATGCAGCAAAGGTCTACCGGGCTTGGGAATCGAACCCCGGACTCGCTGTTAGGCATCAGAGAGCCCTATGTGGTACGCACCTCAACCACTTGGCTATCAGCGCCCCCTGCCCTTTGTTTCCTGTCTCTACACTTTCCTATCTAAGCATAAAAATGCCCCCAAACAAACCAAATTGCAATATTCTTTATTAGAGCATACCAAGAGGAAACACAACAGAATTAAACATTCAGCAAGTAAGAAAAACTAAAACATAGACAGAATAATAACAAATTAAGTCATAGTTTTCAAATCACAAAATTGGAAATGATAAAAGTTCACACTTTGCACATACCATTCTCAGACACAATGGAAAAAAGTGACTTACGTAAGTTATCACATTGTTGCACCAGTTTGCAAGGACCCAGTAAATCAAACATAATACCCTGATACGGTGTGACCAATCACACACATTCATATTTTACAGTTACAGTATATATCTTATTTCTTCCATTCACAATTGAGGGAGACAAACATATTTTATGAATGCGTACATTATGTGACAGTTACGCCACGGTATGTAGCATCACCAGATCTCTTCACGGAAATCCCCTGCTCTCTTAGCAGTGTAAATCATCTGAGATAATCCTCAACTAATCCAGCTATCACTGACTTTAATCTCCTAATCTAGTTATTGCTAGATGACAGATAATATTCAGTTGCGGGCCTACCTAGAACAATACAGAGAAGACGACTTGGAGGACTATGCTCAGATTCTACAATGCCAGCCTGGTTTTAACTCATTGTAACAGACTGGTATGTAAGCCAACAAGGAACTACGGTAAGGCATCCTGGAACATTGCAACCTCACCCCACACCCAACCAGTACTATAGTGGTATACACAGGTATATTACTTATATTAGATGGTATGTACACAGTGAAATACATTTACACAGTGTTACTTTATCCATTTGTAATTCTGAGCCCCAACCCCATTCCCATGCACACCCACATGTACTGTATATGTGCCCCCGCATGGTCTCATTATAGCCAGCTATTCGCTCTTGGCCATGCCCTTGTTCTTCAAGTCAGCCATCTTGCTGGTGACAAAGTTCCACTTGAATGAGGCTTCCGTGTTCCCTCCTCCTCCCAGCGTCATGTACTTGGAGAAGCTGTTGGGGATGCCCCCTCCTCTTCCTTCATTCTCCACCCCCTCTGCGTTCTGCACATCCTGCGGCACCTCCTCTCCTCCGGCTTGGCTTGCCCCCTCCTCCATGCTCTCCATCGTCCCTGCCCCGTTCGCGGCGGCCGCGGCGGCAGCGGCAGCTTCTGCCTGCTTCTTGGCGGCAATGTTGGTGACAAAGCTGTCCCAGAATCCTCCACGACCCTTACTGGGTCGCGGAGGCTCCTCGGGCCTCACCGCTAGCGGGCTGGGGAAAGAAAGAAACAGTGGGACTAAAACCAGCTCATTAAAATGCTGAATTTGTCATAGTGGGAAACGAGTGCAGATGGAGAATCAGTGAGATAAACAGAAAATCTTTGCAACGCATGGTAAACCAATAGTTTAAAAAGGATCATTTTTCAGCAGCATCATTTTGAATTGCCTGGGACAGCCACACTCTCTGTCTAATATTTCAAACTTGAATTGCAAGTTGCTCTGGTTTTTGTTACACTGATGAACTCTTGGACCATGCTGTCCATAATCCATCACTACGTAGTGCCTATGCAAAGCCCAATAACACCATATGAGGGGGGGAAATGAGCCTGAGGAAGAGAAAGGCCATGGAAAGCTTCACTTACTGGTCCGGTACTGGTGGGCTCTCAGTCTCCTCTAGAAGCTGGTGTTCATCATCTTTGTTGAACAGAGATGACATCTTGTTCCAACCTTTCACCGCGCCCCCCTGCATCTGCATCTGCATCTGGAGACACGCACGCACGCACGCACGCACGCGCACACACACACACACACACACACACACACACACACACGCGCGCGCACGCACACACACACACACACACACACACACACACACACACACACACACACACACACACACACACACACACACACACACACACACACACACACACACACACAGGTCAAAGGTTACATTCTTAATGACCTCCACAATGATGGACCGAATTTATGCAAAAATGCAAACATTAGTGTAACATTCTGTAGCTAAACTTCATTGTTTAACCTATATTTATTTTACTCTTGAAAGAGATAGTAATTTAATATATAATGCAAATTAGAGTACCATACTGTACATGCTATCATTGTTCACTTACTTTCTTGGCCATCTGAGAAACAGCAGTGGGCCCCTCATCCTCTTGTATTGGACTCACATCATTCTCCTCATCGTGGACCTAAAACAGCAAAATAAAAGTGCATCATGTGCAAGTGTGTATTTGGTAGTGTCAGGTTTTAGACCAGCAGTGGTGAAAACTTTGTAGACACTGATCACCCTCTAGTGCATTTCACTGGATACTACAACAGCCAACAACCACCTGTAGATTGTACATAGAAAAGTTTGCTGAGACAGAACTTTCTCTTAAAAATTATCATAACATTATGAATTAACCATGTGGTGTGCTTCCAGTGAATCAAGTTCTACTAAATGTAAATGGTATTTCCACATTCCACATTTAATCATGAACTTCAGGATAGCAGGATAGCTGTCAGGAGCAAAGGTGATTGAGTCACACATCACAGGTATGTATAAAATTTCAGGTCACACTTCACAAACATGCATGTAACGAACGTCTCTTAAATAGCATCGATGACAACCAAATGCCCTCAAATCATGATGGAAACCCTGTTTCTCTGCCGACATATTCCCTGTCATCCCTCATATAGCTCGTCCTCGCATTGCAGGGCCAGAGTTTGAAGGTGGTGGTCGGTAGATCTAAACACACCCCAGGGCCTACCCCAGGGCCTGGCCTGGCTCTCAGTCTCATTCCCCCTGTCCACCCATGGAATGCCAACTAATCCGTTTGTTGAGCTCCCGTGCAGGATCGGATTTCCACAGCGCTGCAGAGATCTGGGTCATGCAGTGCTTTCTGTTTTCACTCTGGTACCAACCCCTGGATAGACAGACCACAGGTGTTGCAGGACAGGAGTGGAATTGGCAGCTTGAATGCCCTGAGGCCATTACCTAGTAAAATAACCAAAGATGCCTTGAGATACTACTTTGATGTACTAGTAAATACCAGCAGCACTTGATGCTGGTCTGTCAGTTGAAGCTGTGAATACTTGTGCCACTAGATAGAGGTGCTTGGGAAATCCAATTTCTGCATGGACAAACAGTAGGGAAGTACTACATCACAGTGAACAGTTAAATATCTCTGCTGGCAAGGCTAAATCTGCCGCAGCAGACAAGAGGAATCATTGTGTTGGCCTTACTTCTGCTTTCAAAGTCCCAATTGCTTTGGAAGAAGCAAAAGAAACATGAACCTCAAGTACGTTTCACCATGTGATGAATAAGAAATGATAGGTAAATAAACACTGACTATAATTTGTTGCTCAGATGCTAACCTGAAGGGAATTTACATTCTGCCTAAAATCCAAAAAGGAGGGAAACAATGGACGGAGTAACGGAGGAGAAAGTTGCAAATTGAGTACCTCTTCCGCTGCGTCCTCCTCATGTTCGGCGTTAAGAGTCTTCAGCACCTTGCTCTTATATACTTTCCACATAGGATTCATACTTGCACGACCACTCTGCACTGAGAGCACGACCTGTTAAGACCTCTGCGTGGTCCACCTTTCCTCCGAGTACCCTCGTCCAGTTGCTGGCTCTCCTCAGTTGAGCCTACGTCCGATTTCCATTCGTATAGGTTTCAGCCCGCAGAAACAAATCAACCGAAGGGAACTTATTTCATGGCCCAAGAGAGTCTACAGTCTTGCAGGCCCCTGTTGTTTCATAGTATTCTTGTTGTACCTGCTTGGATCTGAGTATGTCAGTATTGTCAAGAGGATGAGATGACAGTTCCTTTCGTCCCCACAGAGAATCTGAGTAGGTAGAGCACAGAACCTGCAGTCAGTGCTCACGCGCACCTGCACGCACGCACACACACACACACACACACACACACACACACACACACACACACACACACACACACACACACACACACACACACACACACACACACACACACACACACACACACACACACACACACACACACACACACACACACACACACACACACACACACACACACAAAACGTTACGGTTCAGGATCCCTGCATCGGTTACCTGGAAACAGGTGTGGGTTTCCTCATGAATATTTCAAAGGGTCTCTATTCCAGTGCCTGAGTTCCATTGTTGATGGGTGCTGGTAGACTGGCTCTTGTAACCCTAGTGTACACACGCATGCAGATTTGCGCACGCACGCACACATGCACGTACACACACACACACACACACACACACACACACACACACACACACACACACACACACACACACACACACACACACACACACACACACACACACACACACACACACACACACACACACACACACACACACACACACACACACATACACACACAAACACCAATGTCATGTTTAGATGCCCTTTACGATGGAAAGCCCATTTGGATAGTTTCGAAATGTCGCCTCATATTCTGTGCAAGGCTTAGTGTTTATGCTCATTTGTAGTCATTCACTTCATTATGTACCATGACACTGTTTGAATGAGGTAAAACGTTGCAGCAAAGTGCTCTGGACTTCAATCAATGTAATAAATTAAGTCAGAACCTATTAACCATTTGTGCACACATTTGTGGTGAAGTCTGTTAATAAACACAAATGTTTATGGATAAATAAATCTCTTATTCAGGTTCGTCATTGTGATCATGCAAATAGCATGACCCAGACTTATAACATTTCACAACACTGCCCACTCAACGTCCATTGTTTACCTGCACTTCCTTTCAATTCTGCCATTGGTTGCTACAGGATTTCACTCACCAATCATGGACAGCCCAACAACAACTGGTTTCCATGGCTACCTGAGGCTGGACAATGTAATGTAGATGTAGACAGACATATAAAGCTTTGATGACTGATTGGGTTTCACTGGTTACCCACAGCAATGCAGGGGGAAATAGTTCCTCTATTTTGCATTGAAAGGTGTGGTGATGTTTATTTTATTATTATCTGATTACAAATGACAGTAAAATGGTATCTACAAGTATTTGTTATCATCCTGTGTTATTGGTGCAGTAAATACAGAATGCCAAGAAGTCTAACAAGTGTCCCAGTTTCCCTGAGATATGAATATAGTAACTAAATAACTGCCTAGACACCATACATGTACATGAAGGCAAGGCTGTCCATTGGAATCCTGATGATACTTGATTATACAGCACAGTAATGTAATCTTCCCATTGCTCTCATGTTCCTGGTTTTGATTACCATAGAGTTCAGTCTTAATGGGCCGTAAAGGCCGGGTATACCCATAAGATAAACATGAATAATGAATGGGCTTCTATGGAAGTGACTTCGACACACACGCAGACTGATGGATGGTGCTTATTTGAAGAGCAGCCAGTTCAAAGATGGCTGATACGGCTCACATTTCACAGTGAGATGGACACACCCAGATGTTTCCCTGTTACCCAGGAATCAGGCATAACCAGTACCATAGCAGTATCACCTCTGAGGTACAGGCATCAACATCATTACAGACCTACTGTACATACAGTACCATTTTTAATAACAACAAGGCCTAGAGTTTCTTTAATTGACAGTCAATGTATTTCTGCTGGCTACATATTGTGCAGACATACTAAGAACTTACAGATTTCTACTGAGTACTTCAAGGGACAGCCAAATAATGAGTCTTGACAGTAATTGAACCAACATTCAGCGCTCACCAACATTGTTCATTCAAGCACTATGGCATACAGTACATGTATCCATTTAGTAGTTCATTCTTCTTCATCTCGTGTACAAAGACACAGTTGTACTGAAAAGAAAAACGAGATTCAGGAAATAATTAAGGAATGCAATTGGATTTGTAAATGTCGTTTACAAAGAATAGACCTAATGACCGTGCATAATTCGAGCGCCAATCAAAAGACATGACATGACGGTGACATACTTTTGGAAGTGCATTGAGGACACTACATGTCGTCTCCGTAGAGACTATAAATCAATTCATATTTGTTTGGGGCTAGTGAATGATCTCTCCCGTCACTAGAGGTCACAATTTTCCTTTTTGACCACAGCTTCACCACAACTCAGCACAATGAATGTATGTATGCTCTGTGAAACAAAATCCTTTTCAATGAAGTACATTAGGCATGTGTTATATAAGATGCTAAATTTTTTACCTTATCGGCCTTCATAAGCGTTTATTTTCTCTTTCAGATCCCTTTCTTTTTAACATTTTCATGCTTTATTCAGTTACAAAGACAGGAAACAAGGAGAGAAAGATGGGGAAGGGACTTTCAGCTAAGACTAGCAAGGACTGAGCCTTAATGATAATTATGCTCTCTATCAGGTGAGCCACTGGGAAATCTTCGGATCCGTTTCTCATAGATGTTGTTTCAAATGTATTTGATTTGATTTGCACACATAAAATCATTTAAAATTAAAACATTTAGAAAGTGGTTGGGCATGTGAGGTAAGAAACCCGCACTTAGGGCTTATGTTATACCACAATATGACTTACACATTTAAAACATGGAGAGACATTCTCTATTAAACAAATCAACTAAAAGTCAAAAATGTTAAGAATGCAAAAATGTAAATGAACCAAAAATTACAAAAGAAAACAAAGAAAATAGACTTAATTAGGACTCACTTTTTCCCCTCTGGATACAATTAAAGTCTCTTCTATTTTATTTTAAAGACAGGTCGTGAGGGCAAACATTTCTTTACATTCTTTCAGTTATACAAATGTGCACCTGAAACCTCCACTTGAAGTTAACAGTAGTTCTTGCAAGGAAGGAGAGGTAACATTGACATTTCCTTTTCCTAATCTCAGATGGATTGCAGTTCATACTGGCCATTTCTTTCCAGTCACGACTTCACAAGCTCACTTGTGTAACTTTTATGATGCGTATCACTAACAATCGTACCATTGTTATGATGTAGCATCAGGAGTACTGTTGACTTTCTGGGTAGCACTTTAAACGAACATCCTATTAACAAACATTAATTAACCGTTAATAAGATACTTATAAGTCCTTTCTTGTAAGTAAGTAAGATGCTTATTAACCTTATTATTTGTAAAAGCTATGTTATTGTTTATAATAGCATTATTAATACACTTATGGTATATTATTAGACCCTTATACGTATTAATTAAGGTTCTTATAAGCTGCTTATTAACCTTATTATGTGTTGTGAATGCTATACAAGTCTTGATAATAGCATAGTTAAAATCTTTTTTAGATTATAAGACATTTGTAAGCGGTTATAAGACACTTGTTAACAGTTTCTAGACTGCTTAAAGGGATATTTCACTTTCAAACACTTGGGGTAATTTTAATGGCTACTCTGGCTTTTGTGTGCACCCCAGGCAGTTTTTAAGTTTCTTGGTTCAGTGTTTTGATATTTGATATTAATTTTATCTTCCTTTATAAACCCATTGTGACTTCAAACTACATTTTAACCATGTTAAATTCATTGAAAACATCCTTGGTTCTGGTTACTGATATTGTCCTTCTAATGCGTGAGAGGGCTGTGTTTTTTCATTTTCAAAACAAATATATAAAGTACACCCTAATATCAGTCACCAGAACCAGGGATATGTAATAAAATGGAGTTACAATGGGTTTATATAGGGGGCGTGTCTGATAAAATGAATATCTAAATATTGAATCAAGCAACTTAAAAACTGTCTGGGGTGCACACAAAAGCCACAGTAGACGTTAAAATGACCCCAGAAGTTAAATACCCCAAGAGCATGCACAATAAAAGCCTTAAGTCTCTAAAAGTTGTTTATATAGAATTAACTAACACATTTATTCAGTCTCACTAACTTATCATTTATCTCAGTGTTCAACCTTTACTAAGCTGTGTTGTTGCTTTATTAACATTAAAACATAGTTTATTATGAATTTATTAGTGGTTAACTATGCACTTATTAACAGTTTAACTAACATATTTGCATCTACCTCGTCTAAAGTGGGAACAATGCCTTATTAAGGTTAATAAATCCTTTACAGGCCCTGCGCATAACTGTAGTCCTGGGTTTCTGGAAGGTGGCATTCCCATTTCCTGTTCCTGTAAATTTTCCCATAGCTTTGTTTCATTGGCTGATTTAATTGGTTCATTTGATAGATTGCAGCCGAGTCAATCATATGGAGCTATGGGGAAATGAATTGGAACAGGAAATGGATATGCCAGCTTCTGGAAACCTGCAGAGCCTATTATGCGCTTCTTGACAGTTAACTACAATATTCTTTTTGCATCTACCTGGTCTAAAGTTGCAAGTATGCTTTATTAAGGTTAACAAATCTTTTATTATGCACTTATTAACAGTTAACTATGCATTTTGCATCTACCTGGTCTAAAGTGGGAACAATGCTTTATTAAGGTTAAGAAATACTTTATTAACGAATCCTTTATTATGCACTTATTAACAGTTAACTATGCATTTTGCATCTACCTGGTGTAAAGTGGGAACAATGCTTTATTACGGTTCATAAATACTTTATTAAAATATGCATTTCCTGTTCCGGTTTATTTTCCCATAGCTTGTATGATTGGCTCAGCTGCAATCAATCAAATGAACCAATGAAATCAGCCAATCAAATGAAGCTATGGGAAATGACCCAAAACAGGAAACAGGCATGACACCTCTACAAGCCTAACAACCCTACAGTTAAGCACAGAGCCTAGAAAGTATTTGTAACCTTAATAAGCCATTGTTCCCACACTAGACGAGGTAGATGCAAAATGCATAGTTAACTGTTAATAAGTGCATATTTATTAACAGTATAGTTATTTATTAACGTTATTGTCTCCGCCAGGCCGAAAGGCATGGCGAGAGAGTATGTTTTACCCTCTGTCGGTCCGTCCGTATGTGTGTCCGTGTGTCCGTGTGTGTGTGTGTGTGTCCGTCTGTCACCAGCTAATCTCCGCCACCGTTGGCTTGATCGCAGCGAAACTGTGCACACACACTCCCTGGATGCCAATTCCGAACTTCTGCCCCAAATTTTTCACATGGGCCTTTTATAGCGCCACCAGGAGGCCAGGGCCGGACTGGGACCAAAATTCAGCCCTGGCATTTTGGTCCGGACCGGCCCACCCCCCCCCCCCCCCCCCGTTTGTCAACGGGGGGGGGGGCGGGCGGAGCGTTTCACTGTTTCAGCCCAGCCCTGCACATGAACTCTGCAGCCGCACGGAGGCCCCTGCTGGAAAGCATCCCAGCCCACACATTAACGTAACTAATAATTGGGCCGCGCGACCCGGAAATGGCCGTAATAATCTGAAAACGGGAGCGAAAATTGTTTTTTTTTTTTTAATTTTTTTTTTTTTTTTTGGCCCAGCGACCCACTGGCCCCGCGGCCCACCGGGCATTTGCACGGTACGCCAAATGGCCAGTCCGCCGCTGCAGGAGGCCGATTTGTACAAAACATATTTTTTGACAGTACTCCTACAGATTTTGTCCAAAAATCTCGCAAATCGGTACACAGTATCTCTATAGTCATTAAACAAAACTCTTCTTTCAGATTTTTCATATTCCATCCTGATTGGCTAAAAATGGCTTCCAAAATTTGCAGGAGTGCTCCATTTTCAACAAAATGCCTCAAATCATGAACACAGCATTTTTGCACGCGTATTTCCACTATGCCGAGGAAGAAATGCCACTTGAAAATTTTCAAATCAGCCTCATGGTGGCGCTATAACAGGCCGATTCATGTTTTTACCTATAACTGCGCCGATCTGTGTAAAACTTTGTATGCGCACTCCCTAGAGGTCAAGGAAAAACCTTTGCCCTGCATTTTTCCCATCTGCCTTTTATAGCGCCACCAGGAGGCCGACTTATGTAAAACACATTTCTTTATATTACTCCTTCCGATGTGTACCGATGCAAATCGGTACACATGATCTCCATAGTCATGTGATCAAGTCGGATGTGTTTGATTTTTCATATTCCATCCTCATTGGCTAAGATTGACATCTAAAGTTTGCAGTAGTGGCTTGTTTTGAACAAAATTCTGCAAATCGCACCGTCCGATTGCGGTCAAACTTTGCACGCACATTCACACTATGTTGAGGAACAAATGCCACCCTTTTAACATTGGCCTGTTATAGCGCCACCAGCAGGTCTAATTTAGCAAAAAAAGATGTTGCACAAAATTCCTCAAACCATGAATGGAGTGTCCGATTGCCGTGCAAGGCCTAAGAACAAATGGCACCCTTTAAACATTATAGCGCCACCAGGAGGCCACAATAACCTACCTGACCTGGCGGAGACCTGTGCTCCGAGGAGCACTTTTTCTAGTTAACGTAATGTTTTTTTTTGTCACCAGAAACAAGGACGGGTGTTTACGATGAATCTCACATGGTTAGATGGAGTTTGAAGTTACAATGGGAAGGGGGTGTGTCTGATAAAATGAATATCAAATATCTAAATATTGAATCAAGCAACTTAAAAACTGTCCAGGGTGCTCCCAAAAGCCAGAGTAGATGATAAAATGACCCAAAATGTGTTTGTAAGTGAAACATCCATTTAAGGATTTTATTGTGTATGCTCTTGGGGTATTTAACTTCTGGGGTCATTTTAACGTCTACTGTGGCTTTTGTGTGCACCCCAGACAGTTTTCAAGTTGCTTGATTCAATTTATTCATTTTATCAGACACGCCCCCTATATAAACCCATTGTAACTACATTTTAATACATATTCCTGGTTCTGGTGACTGATATTAGGACGTCCTTTTTACATTTATTTTTATATAATTTATTTGTTTTGAAAATGAAAAACAAAAACAAAAAACATGCATTAGAAGTACAATATCAGTCACCAGAACCAAGGATGTGTGTTTTCAATGAATCTAACATGGTTAAAATGGAGTTTGAAGTCACAATGGGTTTATAAAGGAAGATAAAATGAATATCAAATATCAAAACACTGAACCAAGAAACTTAAAAACTGCCTGGGGTGCACACAAAAGCCAAAGTAGCCATTAAAATTACCCCAAGTGTTTGAAAGTGAAATGAGAAAAGAGAAACTGTTAACAA
Source organism: Gymnoscopelus braueri (assembly GCF_963280865.1). Classification (NCBI taxonomy): domain Eukaryota; kingdom Metazoa; phylum Chordata; class Actinopteri; order Myctophiformes; family Myctophidae; genus Gymnoscopelus; species Gymnoscopelus braueri. Next base: position 26,539,940 of record NC_137605.1, read on the forward strand.
GTGTCTTATAACCGCTTACAAATGTCTTATAATCCAACAAAAAAATATTAACTATGCCATTATCAAGACTTGTATGGCATTCATAACACATAATAAGGTTAATAAGCAGCTTATAAGAACTTCATAACTGCCTTATTAACTACAAATTAAATGCTTATTATGGCTTTATAATGTAACAAAAAAATGTTTTACAATGCCATTATTAACACTTACGCTAATCGCCTTATTAACGAATAATAATGTTAATACACATCTTATTAACTGTTAATTAATGCAATTATAAACAATAACATAGCTTTTATTGACAAATAATAAGGTTAATAAGCATCTTACTTACTTATAAGTAAGGACTTATAAGTATCTTATTAACGGTTAATTAATGTTTGTTAATAGGATGTTCGTTTAAAGTGCTACCCTGTTTTTTAATTATTAATTTCTATCATGAAATAGGCATCTAATAAAGGCTTTTAAAACTACTTCACCAGAAGAGTGCCTTGGTTTTTCTCCCCCTTTGTTGTACCTTTTGGATCCCCAACCACCTTCATTACACTTTTTTTCCAGAGCTCTCCAGACCTTTTAGTTTTTTCATCAGTAGGCTACTGTTGGATGAAGTGTCTGTAGCCTGTGTCAAAGGCACTTTGATGGGAGAGGTCTGGCAATTTCCTCTGAGATTGTCCCTTCTCTAACAATTATAGTAAGTTATACTATTACAATGCCATTACTGAAACACAGCCATCAATATATCTGATCCTTCCATTGCCTCTATGGATTGCTCACTCTTTTTTTACCTGTCCTAATAATTATGTGGTAATTATATTCAAGTGCCCACCTGATATGTAAGGATAAATTAAAATTGAAATTTGCAGGACACATTGTAAGGCAAGGCAAGGAAAGGCAGTTTTATTTGTAAATCATAATTCAACAAGGCAATTCAATGTGCTTTACACAGAACATCAAGCAAACAAAACACAACTAGAAAAAGTGCTCCTCGGAGCACAGGTCTCCGCCAGGTCAGGTAGGTTATTGTGGCCTCCTGGTGGCGCTATAATAGGCCAATGTTTAAAGGGTACCATTTGTTCTTAGGCCTTGCACGGCAATCGGACACTGCATTCATGGTTTGAGGCATTTTGTGCAACATATTTTTTTGCTAAATTAGACCTGCTGGTGGCGCTATAACAGGCCAATGTTAAAAGGGTGGCATTTTTTCCTCAACATAGAGTGAATGTGCGTGTTGTTGTGTGTTGAATGTGCATTTTGTTCAAAACAAGCCACTACTGCAAACTTTAGATGTCAATCTTAGCCAATGAGGATGGAATATGAAAAATCAAACACATCCGTCTTGATCACATGACTATGGAGATCATGTGTACCGATTTGCGTGAAATTTGGATAAAATCGGAAGGAGTAATATAAAGAAATGTGTTTTACATAAGTCGGCCTCCTGGTGGCGCTATAAAAGGCAGATGGGAAAAATGCAGGGCAAAGGTTTTTCCTTGACCTCTAGGGAGTGCGCATACAAAGTTTTACACAGATCGGTGCAGTTATAGGTAAAAACATGAATCGGCCTGTTATAGCGCCACCATGAGGCTGATTTGAAAATGTTCAAGTGGCATTTCTTCCTCGGCATAGTGGAAATATGCGTGCAAAATGTCACCGAAATTGCATGCTGTGTTCATGATTTGAGGCATTTTGTTGAAAATGGAGCACTCCTGCAAACTTTGGAAGCCAGTTTTAGCCAATCAGGATGGAATATGAAAAATCTGAAAGACAGGTTTTGTTTAATGACTATAGAGATACTGTGTACCGATTTGTGAGATTTTTGGACAAAATCTGTAGGAGTACTGTCAAAAAATATGTTTTGCACAAATCGGCCTCCTGGTGGCGCTATAAAAGGCCCATGTGAAAAATTTGGGGCAGAAGTTCGGAATTGGCATCCAGGGAGTGTGTGTGCACAGTTTTGCTGCGATCAAGCCAACGGTGGCGGAGATTAGCTGGTGACAGACGGACGGACGGACGGACGGACGGACACACGGACACACGGACGGAGGGTAAAACATACTCTCTCGCCATGCCTTTCGGCCTGGCGGAGACAATTATTAAATTACATTAGGATACATACAACAAAATAAGTAAAAATGGACAGATACAGTTACAGTGCAGAAGAGAAAAGAAAAGATAAAAAGACAAGAAAAAGTGTTCCTCGGAGCACAGGTCTCCGCCAGGTCAGGTAGGTTATTGTGGCCTCCTGGTGGCGCTATAATAGGCCAATGTGAAAAGGGTGCCATTTCTTCTTAGGCCTTTCAGGGCAAGCAGGCACTGCATTCATGATTTGAGGCATTTTGTTCCAGAAATGTGTTTTGCTAAATTAGACCTGCTGGTGGCGCTATAACAGGCCAATGTGAAAAGGGGGGCATTTATTCCTCGGCCTAGTGGGAATGTCATTTAATAAGACGATAGGGAAGCTGAGAGGGATGGCATAGGAGGAGCACTTGTAAAATGGTAAATGGTGCATTCATCCAAAACGCTTTACAATGTGCATTACATTCACCCATTCACACACACATTCACACACCGAGGGCGGAGGAAACCATGCAAGGCACCAACCTGCTCATCAGGAGCAATAGGGGTTCAGTGTCTTGCTCAAGGACACTTCGACACTAACTCGTGCAAACCTGCCTCAAACCTGTCCTGTTATTTATTCATTTGGTTTGACAACCACGTAGAAACACCCCTGCACATCTATTTTCTAAAATTGTGCAGAGCTTGCTGTTAATTTCAGTGACCATGCCTGGGTCACAACATTCACATAACTTGCACAATTAGTTTCTGAGATGAACAAAGTTGACAATTCTATGCAAGGACACGACAATACACATACCATACAGCTGTATGACAGAATAGAAGGCTTTCTAAAAAAATAAAAAGATCAGATGTTGGAACAAATTATACAATATTATGTAGAAGGGGGTCCCTGCTTCATCTATACTATGTATCACTTAAGTAGTCCTTGGCTTGAAAGTTGAAGTCCCCTGGTATATGAAAATGCCCATGACATCATGATTTTGAGTCCAGCTCATGACCTCTGTCACAGGTCATCCCCTCTGCCCCTCAGCTCTTTACCGTCTCTGCCTCTGTTCTGTGTAATAATATTGGACTGGTAGGAAATTGGATTTGATTTCACATCACTGCTTTTTAGTGGGGTAGCTTAGCAAAATTACCGATACAAAGCGCATAAAAGCGCCACATTGTCCATGAGGCTTGCCCTGATGTGACATACACAGCTTTGGATGGTGGCCAGTTCAACTTTTCAGTCCTAAGTCATAAAGGCAAACAGCTCCTTCTTATTTGTTGGGTCACGAAGAAAATCCATCCAATTGCCTGGTAGCTTGTCTGACCTGACACTTTCTTGCAAATGCCTTGTCCTCTCTTTTCGCGGGTGGACTCCTTCAAACTATCTGGGATATATGTGTCCCATACAACATCCAACGCTTGGTTTCCTGCAGCTGCTTCAGCAGATATAAGGGATGAAAACGTCATACTCGTCAAATGTTTTTTCTATGAAGCCAATTATAGGCAAACAGTATGGAATATCAAATGCCTGTAGGACCGTTATTGTCACATGACTCACAAGACCATTTTTACTTAATTTGGTACAAAAGCTGTGACATTTGTAAAAAGAAAATTGCTGCCCCATAGGTGGAAGGCTCTGTGTTTTTTTGTGGCCCCTCAATGATAAATATATGGGACAGATAGGACGCTGTGTTCATGATTTTTGCAATGTTTTGCCAAACGGACCCTCCCACAAATTTCAGAAGCCAATTGTAGCCAATCCGAAGGGAATATGAAAAATCTGACTGATACATCTCGATCACATGACCAAAGACAAAGAGTGTGTGCCGATTTGTGTGAGTTTTGGACAAAATTTGTAGGAGTAATAGCAAAATATGTGTTTTGAAGAATCTTGAAATCGGACATGGGCGGGACCTACAGTATGTGGGAAGTTGCGTCATGATCCAAGGAGTCCAGGGAAAAAAAGATTTTTGATGCTATGACCTACGGTTCAAGAGTTATAGGCCAAAACGTTTTTTTTATGGATATTGATATGGATAATTTTCGAAATAAAGTTTGGGTCCCAAGACTAGACTCCATCCTAAAGAAGCCTCATGCAAAATGTACCACAATTGACCACAACAATAGGGTTAAGCTACTGGACTATTTGGATAAGAATTGGCAAAGAATCACAAAACGCAGGGAGTGACATTTAACATAAAAAAGTATGTTAAGCACCAATAGGTGCCAAAAGTTAACTTTTTGACCTGTCAAGTATTCACCAGTCAGTGCAAAACAGTCCCAAAATACACACATGTAGGTCACAGTATAGGTAACACAGGTAGCAGGTGTGCAGGCCAGGGCTGGCTCCAATTAGTCCATATTAAGTTACCAGAGAGGTATACCTCTCCACAAGGCTGTGCTGTAAATAGATTGGTGATTCTTATTTAAACATATTGAGCCGGAAGTACCTCAGGAGGTAGAGCAGCTGTCTGAGAGTCAGAAGGTCCCAGGTTTGGCTCCCAGGTTCCTCTCTCCTGCACCTGTTTAAGTGTCCCTGTGAAAGACACTTAACCCCAAATGTTCCCCTGTGTGATCATTCTGAGCTAGCCACTGCTGAGTCAATGCAGAGAAGTAAGTTCCCCTCGAGGATCACTAAAAATACCTTTTAAATAATACAGACAAGACAGATAATAGTCCAGAAATAAGACAACAACAAGCAACAATAATTGTAGACAAATTATTCAATTATGTGTTGAATCGACAAATGATAAAATGAAGAATATGGGCAAAATGATCAACAATACTGAAACTATCAATGAAATTAGAGGTTCGGCCCTCACACCACAGATCCAACCGATATATATGGAGATCTCTGTATATTATATCAGTCCTTGTCCCACTTATGCCCATATAGGAGATCCCTGATGTCAACAGTATATGCCCATAATGGAGCTGACTGATTTGTTTGCGTCTGATGCCATGATGACATATTGAGGTTTGACAACAAACTCCATATTTGGGCAATAGTCTGGTTGCCCTGTTAGGGCAACCACACTAAATAGGCCTACACAGCAAACACAGGCTTGTCAGTCTTTTGTTCATTACTTTACATCACCACTAGGTGACACAAGAGGTCTATAGTAAACATGAACATGAATGTATTGACATAATTTCAAATTGCTACTGACTGGATATATTCTATCAACAGTTTGCTGTGTGCTTAAAATCTGAATTGGCACAGATTTTTTTGTTAGGCATTTACTCAGCTTGCATGTGAATTAGGAAGAAGTCAGTGGAAGAAACCCTGCATCTGTAACAAGCAACTATGTCTATAGTCCAATCTCCAATTACCTATCACTTCACAAAGTTCACAATATGTTTGATGTGTACCAATCTGGTTTTATTTTTAGTGTTGTTAGATCTGAGTGTGACTTTCGATACTGTTGCCATCTGGCCATGTAACCTGGTTTTCATCCCTAAATGTGGGGACACACCAAGCCAATGTGACTTTATCTGTCCCTTGGCAAATTTTAATCTCAACTTAACATTTTCTGTGTGGTTCCACAAGGGTCGTTTTTTTTGTCCATTGCTTTTTAACCCTCGATCACGATAGCAAACACAGGAAATGTTTGCAAATTCTTTATTTGACAGTTTGGGTATAATAACTGCTGAACAATTCTGTAACAAGGATTATGTCTGTGTGGTGTGGTGTGGTGTGGTGTGGTGTGGTGTATGGTGATACTATAGTATATGCAGTGACACCTCCCCACCCCCGAATTCAGATCAAAATAAATCATTATATCAACATTTCTGATGAATGAAAATATTTCTTAGAAAAACAGTTACACTGAAGACACAGCTCAGCTGTATATGTTGAAAGGCTCATTTAAAACCGGGAAAGCATCTGTGTCATTTTAGCGTTCAGTAAGTACAAAAATAGCAGATATAGCCTACAAGCTCACAGCACGTCACCATTTATTAGTGCCATGCTGCGAGCTTGTACATCTGCTATTTTTTATTTTATTTTATTTTTAAGATCTTGAGAGTGTGAGAACAACTGACTTAGAAGGCATTTGAATCGGACTGAGTCTTAATGGGTTAATATGCACAAGTCTAGGGCATGTATGCAGTTTATCCATCAATAAACTTGCCTCTCATACAGCTTTCCCTTTTGCTGCCACCAGGTGGGGATGATAAGCCAATCCAACACAGCTGTGCACTGCTTATGATCCACTGCTGGAGATGAGGAACACAATGTACAGAGAACACAAGTTCCTCCTCCAGACACACGACACGTGCCACAGTGTATAGTGTGCGTGTGCGTGAAATGTCATCTGAGAGACCGGCACAGTGCAGTGCACCCCTCATCTTGGCACATGTCTCTTTTGCGGAATGTTGATAATGTACACCATTCTCAACCCATATGATCGTTTGAATGTAAACATACTGCATAGGGTGGGCTGTTGAATAACTCATTTGGGTCTTGAACAGTATGGCATGGGGTCTGTTCAGGGTGGATTTTAGAGCTTATTTTCAGCCATCTATTAAGGATGGGAAAAGATAATTCCTACACAGTGGCTCAGGAGGCAGGGTGGCCATCTGGGAGCCAGAAGGTTTCTGGTTCGATCCCCGGCCCCTCCTGGCTTCATGTCCAATTGTTCTTGAGCAAGACACTGAACCCCTAACTGCTCCTGCATGACGATGATTTCTTGCATGGTTGCCTCCACCGTTGATGAATGTAATGCAAGCTTGCGATCACAAATGTATAATAATACAAAATGGCATCAGATATCAGTCAGTCAGTTTCAAATGTTCATGTGTAGAAATATTGCAGAGCAGTTAGGGCGTATACCACATGAGCTCTATAGCGAGTACCCGGTCCGATTCCCAGCTGGACGGACCATTTGCTGCATATCTCTCCCCTAATCTCTCTTATTTTGTCCTGGATCTTTCCATACCTATCAAATAAAGGCTCAGAAAAAGCACATGGATACACAGTTACACACATGACGCATTAGTACACTCTGTTTGTGGAGCAGAATTCAATGTAATTAATTCATCACATTACAACTTTCTTCCATATACCATGGCAGTCATTATAGAGAACCATTGCAGATTGCAACGCACATCTCTGCCTGTCCTTCTTTGACCCCAAATTCCACTTCCTCTCCATCTCTCCCGTTACACCCCAACCCTGATATTGTATCCATCCTATTAAGGACCTGGTGTTCAACCCCATGTTGTGACTTGGACGAGAGAAAAACATTCTGCCACGTGATGTGACTACCACTGGTTGAGTTTGATATAGGATAATGTATGTACAGTATTGCTGGCTGGACAAAATGTTCCTCTTACCAAAATAGACCCCTTATGGCAAGAGAGGGCCAAGATGACCCTGCAAGAATGCAGGTTGGCACATCCCCCGTCCACAGCCATGCATGCCACATATAGTATGGAGCCATGTAATGTATATACAGTACACAAGGGGTGGCGGGAGGCGTGTCATATGGACTCTGAATGCTGCCCTACTTACTGTAGTCCAATATGGGCTTGGGAGAGCAGTCCATATATTATGTTGTTGAAAGTTTGGGTCAACTGCAACTGAAGTTTTCAGGTTAATACCAGCTAACTTTTACTGTGTCTCTAATGCCCATCTTATTCTGCCTTTGCCTGTGGTTGGTGTTGTGTTTATGATCTTTTTTTTAAATGTAAAATAAACTCCTTTAATATAAAGACTTGGTTGTGAACAAAATAATAACTGAAAGGTACTGCGGTGTGTCGATCAGTGAAGTCATAACTGATCAACCAATCGACCAGGTGCGTGGAGGAGAGGGACTCTGTGTCTGTTGTCAGGAAGTAGGCAGCTTTCTAAGGCCTCGAAACAGCCATGCCCAGGTGTTCCCGTCCCAGAGGGATGACCCTCCAACTCCACACAGGTCCATGGACCGGCAACAGATAAGGCTGGCGCACCCCAGCGACTTACCTTGTTGTGGAACACGTACCATGACAACGCTAAGTCCTTGCCATAGCCAAAGACAATACAATGGGAACGCAAGACTCACAAACTTTGCCCGATTTCCGTTAACTGTGTGACATGGGTGCCCTTTAGGAGATCAGAAGTAGGTTGTGAGTCGATTAATTCCAATGAGAGAAAAGAACGTGAACACATATTATGACGGATTATTTTGCCCCATGGTCACTGAAGTAAATATTGGACCCATTCTTCACAAACCACATATGTTCAGAACATTTTGACATTAAAGTTGTCTTTTTCAGACAAATCAGGAGGAAATCATCTCTGTTCAAGATCTGTCTGTGTCACCAACACACTCTCTAGCAACAATGATCATACTGTAGGATGTTCGTGAGACCTAACCCTGACCCTAAGATGACCATGCTCACTTAGGAGACCGGAAATCTGTACCATTTCGTACTAGTGGCAAGGCGTGGGATTGGCTATCTTGGTATATCAAGGAAGGGTCTTTGCCGCAGCGGGCCTGTGAATACAACCTGAGTTTCCTTCCCCATCTGTTTCCTGTCATTTCCTGTCTCTATCAAATAAATGCTTAAAATGCACCAACATCACTTTATTTAAAAACGGCTGCCTCTCTTTAAACAAACGAAAGTCAGTCTCAGTCAGCTTCCCACAGGAAGGGTTGTATGTCCCAGGTGTTATGAAAAGAAAAGGAAAATACAACTGAGTATAATCCTAGCTGGGGTCTTTAACCATTGTCTTAAGCGAAGATGATGACGGAGAAATTACATCAAAGGAAGCCTGTTGTTTTTGATGCCAACATGAGAAGGGCATGGGCATTTTATTGTATATGTGCTAGCCAGGAATAAGTTCACCGCAGCTAGTTGACAAGGACTTGTAAATGCGGGGAACTGTGTACAGAAACAACACACATGTATTATGCAAAAGCTTGCTATTAAACATGCATGTCTGTCCATTGTCACTGGTGAGCACAAATTAGCACACATGCACATGCAAACAGACATCCAGGAATGTAGGCTACATTGGCCTCATATTTTGGAGGAATTCTACCAATTCTCCCTGTTTCATCATTAAAACATTGGGTTTGCATACATTTAAGAGAGTCTTGGGTCTGAGAGTCTAAATCTCATCAAGATTTAGTAAGTCACATTACTTGGTTTTGGTCCCTCAACACTGTAGCCACAATAACTAAATAAATAATTAAAGAATAATGAGAAAGGAGTATGGTAAAGTAATAGCCAACTATGTACAGTAATCATAGCACACTTTGGGATTTATTTGATATCATGCATGGAGAGAACATCAATAGTAACAGTTCTCAGTATGTGTGGATTAAGTATGTATGGAGTAAACCTTCTTTATACAGGCCCTAAAGTTGCAAAGATGTACTTCTCCCATGCAGAATGGACTCTGAAGATAAATATCTCCCCCTGTGGCCACTGACCAAGATGGGCAAATGTAGGTATATTTCACTTCACTTAAACCTTTTTTTGTTCTTCTCTGAATAATTAATTAATAAGTATACTAGCTATATGGAGATGCAGAGTAGAGAATCCACAATATATGTGCAGTTGCATTCTCATACCTTTAGGCAAATATATTGTCACACACTGGTATTAAAGTAGCAGCCAACAGTCAGGGTAAACATTCCTAAATGAGCATCCTGCGAGACTCTGTAGACTCTCTTGTCAAAAGTATTTTAAGTGTTCCAACACCAAAATAACAACATAGCCACCAAACGAAGTTCCTGGCGGGAACTGTAGCTTCAAAGATCTCTATGTATTTCCTGACCACACACACACACACACACACACACACACACACACACACACACACACACACACACACACTCACTCACTCACTCACTCACTCACTCACTCACTCACTCACTCACTCACTCACTCACTCACTCACTCACTCACTCACAACTCACTCACTCACTCACTCACTCACTCACTCACTCACTCACTCACTCACTCACTCACTCACAACTCACTCACTCACTCACTCACTCACTCACTCACTCACTCACTCACTCACAACTCACTAGACATAAATCTTCTGAGCTGAGAGGTTAACCTTGACACTGAGGAGTCCCAAAATGTTCAAAATACCAGCAACCTTTTGTCCCTATCCTATATTAAAATTGGCTTAAAGGAGCATTTCACCCCTGGAAGAAGTTCCAGGGGTGACCACAGGGGGGACCACAGGGGGGACCACAGCGTATCACTGCCTATAACTTCAACTCCCAGAATGCTTTGGTGCCTTGTGGCAGGGGAGGTTCCATGTGGGTGTGATCTCCAACAATAACGTCCAAACAGCATGCCAGTGTCGCCATGTCTGCTTATTATAAGCGGCTTCTTTCTAAAATGTAGTTGATATTTGGGCTTGTTTCCAAATGTTTTGATTGCTGTTTAAACCAGTGGTTCTCAAACATGTTCATGTATTTTTCCACAGACCCCCATCTGAAATTATAATTTGTGGCAGGGAGCCCCTAACAAATATGTGTCAAAAATATTCCACATTTTGAAAAGCAAATAAAAATATTTTGCAAAAAATCCACATTTTGGACTTTTTCCCCCTCAAGATTTTTTTGTAAATAGCAGATCTACAAGCTCACAATGGGTTGCGAAGCGTTGTGAGCTTGTAGATCAGCAATTTTCAAATATATAATATCCCATGTCTAGGTAAAGTGCTCTTGGCATAGTTATTTTTCTTTTGGGCTTGTTTTCATAGACCTGGCTGCTTATTTCTCTCACAATATCTGGCAACACTGGCTGTCCTCGCAAACGTTCATCTAGTTACATATTATGTCCAAGGATTCGTTAGTGATGTCATATCACTGGGACATATAAGTATCTTCATGCAGTTTCACTTCCGTGTCGCATAGTATTGACATCACTGTCACATCCTTGGTATTATGATCCTAGCCTTTCGTGACGGTGTTTGTTTACCAGCGCTGCTACTCCACGCTGTATTTTTTTTTTCAAGCTTGCGCTTATGAAACACTACACAGGATTATTATTTCATGTCAACATTCAAGTACAACTATCAGAAGATAACTCAGGTAAAGTAATGCCTCACTCTGCAAGGGCCGCTGGCCGCAGCTAATGGGAGTGGCCGAGTGGCGAAAGAAGGTTGAACAAAGTGTTACGGACACCCCATTGGGGCTGTCTTTTGAGATGGTCTGACTGAGACACGCCGAGACATGTAGTGCGGAAAGGAATGAGACCAATCTCTCATGATGCAAATAACGTCACGAATATTGCGAAGATTACTAGATATCTAAAAACACAGATTATTCACAAAAAAAACCCAGGATCTTGTTTCTTGACTCCTAAACTTCATTAAAAGACCGAAAACTTCTTCCAGGGGTGAAATGGCCCTTTAAGGGAGGACCGGACTGGACTGACAGATACAGAGATCCCCATATATGGGCTTGGGCATAAAAGGCGACACAGGTCGACAGACAGAAACAGACACTCAGACAAGTGGCCCGAACCTCTAGTATATTGTAACCACACACAGCAGGCTGCAGGATCTACTGTGTCCTGCAGACTCCTGGTCTGTAGACTAGAGGGCACTGTAAATATACACAGGACCACTGTGGGGGCTGAGGTAGTTAACCTTCTGCACACTTGTTGCGCAACTAAGCGGTCACACTTTCCTCTCCTTGAGGAAAGTGCATCTCAGTCAAACTTGAGATGCATGTGTGTGACATAAGAGGAATGCATAGTTGACATATCCATGAGGCATGCAATGACCTTAGCTCTTAAAACCCTTTGTTGACTGGGGTTCCCCAGGGGTCTATCATTGGTCCTCTCCTTCTTTCCCTCTACACCAAACACCAAACACCAAATCTCTTCAGCAAACATAGCCAATCTATGAGCTTACAACACGTCGTAACGTTGTGAGCTTGTAACTGCCATTTTCTCCTAATGTTCACCCCAGAATAGGGATGCTAGGTGCTACGCATGTATCCTGCATGCATCATTCAAACCCCAAGATGTCCATTGCCAAGACAATACAAAAACTACTGAGAAGCTCTTTTGAAGACTGCAAACATTGATCATCTAGTTATACTGAGACTTTACATGAACAACATTCCACTACCGTGATGAAACATTAATTTTGTCATTAATTGAAGCATGGTGACAGCTATACAACCCACTGAAGTCTTGGTTTTATGCATACGTATTGTAGCAGTCTCAATGAGGCTGTATAGGGGGTACACCCCCGCATTCCTAAACCCCCCCACTCCTACACACCCCCATTCCGAAACCCCCCCCCCCCCACTCCTACACCCCCCCATTCCGAATTTTTTTTTCGGAATGGGGGGGTGTAGGAGTGGGGGGTTTTTGAAAACTTGGAATAAACCCTGCCATTCCGAAAAATAGATATAAATCCTATTTATTTTTTTTTATTTTTTTTTTGCGGGATGGTATATATGGGGCACCCCCCCGCAAAAAAAAAAAAAAAAAAAAAAAAAGTTTTTTTTAAAGTTTTTTTTTATTAAAAAATAATTTGTGGACTGAAGTGTGTTTGCTTCCACAATCCATAATGATGCATAGATATAAATCCTATCTATCTAACTTTTTTTTTTTGCGGGGGGGGGGTGCATATGGGGCACCCCCCCGGAAAAAAATAAAATAAAAAATCATTTTTTTAAAAAGTTTTTTTTATTTAATTTTTTTTATTAAAAAATAATTTGAGGACTGAAGTTGGTTTGCTTCCACAATCCATAATGATGCATTTTCGAACTAAATTAATTAGGCTATCTGCACTTCCACAACGTGTACTGTACATTCTCTCTCTCTCTCTCTCTCTCTCTCTCTCATATCAAATAAATAATTGTATTGTGTGAGCTTGTAGATCTGCTATTCAAAGGATTTTTATACATTTGAAAACTTGTGAAATGGGACCTTCTGCATAACGAGTACTTTTACTTTTGGTATTTTAAGAACATTTTGATACCAATACTTGGGCTTTGTAGGATACTTTTACTCAAATTTGAATTCTTGACTTTTACATGTTACAGAGTAGGCCTATTTCTACATTGCAGTATTGGTACTTTTACTTTAGTAAAACATTTGAGTAATTTTTCCACCACTGATGCGTATACTATTCATGTGAGATGTGACAAGTGGGTTAATTAGCGAGAAAACATCTGAGAAACCTGAGCATGTGAGTGTCTCTGAGTAGGCCTACGTGATTACTGACCCGTCAATCAACGTGTGCGCAAAAGTGAGCTGTGACAGAACATCAACATTAATGTAATAATAATAATATTAATAATCATAATCATAATCATAATCATAATAATCATAATAGCGTAATAGTAGTAGTAATAATAATAATAATAATAATAATAATAATAATAATAGCATAATAATAACAATAGCGTAATAGTAGTTGTAGTAATAATAATAATATGGGTAATAATTATAATAATAAGGGTAATAATAATAAGGGTAATAATAATAATATTAGTTTTATTATTCTGAATACAACATTAATGGACTGAACCAGTCTGTCTGTCTGTCTGTGTCTGTGTGTCTGTCTGTCTGATATAAATTATTATATTATGAACCATACACTAACCACTTCAGACCTATTTTATGCATACGCTATTTGAAAATAGTAGATCTACAAGCTCACAATAACCGAGCTTGTAGACAGATCGATCTACAAGATACATACATAGATACATACATAGACAGACAGACAGACAGACAGACAGACAGACAGACAGACCCAGGCCGTGGAAGCGCACTCAATCACACTCCCGATGCGCTTACTTTAATTGTAATATGATAATAATAATTATAATAATCCTACACATCGCAGATATATATGAATCACTAACCAATTCAGACATATTTTATACAAACGCATACATTATTTGAAAATAGCAGATCTACAAGCTCACAATAACAATTGTTGTGAGCTTGTAGATCTGCTATTTGCTATTATGTTGCTGAGCGGTACATTGCTGGGGATAGATAGTTTGATAGAAAGATAGATAGATATCTAGATAGATTTAGAACAGCCGCGCCAGAAGACTGCAGATATGGTCGATGGATCGGAAATTGACGTTGGTGCCATGAAGGATCGACTACGTCGGTATGGGGGAGAAAATTAATTCATGACTGATAGATAGAGTGGCGGCCTTTCCTATGTTTCACCCGTTTCAATTGAAACGGTGAAAAACATTTTTTTTGAATAAAAAAAAAAAAATTATTATTATTTGTTTTTTTTTAAAATATTTTTTGACTTGCATCCCAGTCCGGGGCCCGCCTCTGGCTGGCCGACGTCCAAGAATTTCATGCAAGAAGAGGATGTAGATCTGATTGAATCAGGGCTCAGCTCAAGTGAATCATGTGAGTGAGTTGTTTTAGCTGTCTGTCCATGGTGGAAGTGCAGATAGCCTAATTAATTTAGTTCGAAAATGCATCATTATGGATTGTGGAAGCAAACCAACTTCAGTCCACAAATTATTTTTGAATAAAAAAAATAAATAAAAAAAGTTTAAAAAAAAATTTTTTTACTTTATTTTATTTTTATTTATTTATTTTTATTATTTTTTAACTTTTTTTTTTTTTCAGTCCACAAATTATTTTTTAATAAAAAAAATAAAAATAAAAAAACGTTAACATTTTTTTTTTTTTTACTTTTTTATTTTATTTATTTTTGCAGGGGGGGGGGTGCCCCATATGCACCCCCCCACAAAAAAAAAAAAAGTTAGATAGATAAGATGTATATCTCTGCATCATTATGGATTGTGGAAGCAAACCAACTTCAGTCCACAAATGATTTTTTAATAAAAATAAAAAAAACTTTAAAAAACCTTTTTTTTTAATTTTTTTTTTTTCAGTCCACAAATTATTTTTTAATAATAATAATAAATAAAAAAAACTTTAAAAAACAAAATGTTAACTTTTTTGCAGGGGGGGGGGGGGTGCCCCATATGCACCCCCCCCACAAAAAAAAAGAAAGAAAAAAAGATAGGATTTATATCTATTTTTCGAAATGGCAGGGTTTATTCCAAGTTTTCAAAACCCCCCCACTCCTACACCCCCCCATTCCGAAAAAAATTCGGAATGGGGGGGTGTAGGAGTGGGGGGGGGGGGTTTCGGAATGGGGGTGTGTAGGAGTGGGGGGGGTTTAGGAATGCGGGGGTGTACCCCTGTATAGGCTACGTATGTATAAATCAATATGATTGTGATGTTTCGTGCGTTTTGAGGATATAATGAAACCTTTCTCTATTGTAATACGCTATCAACGGGGCCAAATGTTTCCCTGTGGTGGAAAAACTATTCATGATTCAAAATAAAATGACAGGTCTGTTTACAGGAAGATGTCAGATACGATAGGTCATATGCCAGGATACCATCTGGATCAAGGTGCCAAGATAGTCTCATAAAAGTGTTGTGCATCATATTTTGGTATCGGGTATCAAGGACACGTGTTCCCAAGTAAGCGAGGAAGAATCTGCAGCAGTTTGCCAGCTTGCTACAGGATATGAATGTGGGAAGTGGGTATGAGTGTGTACATTGGGTCTGGGTACATATGCATTCACTTGGATTGAATTTGGTCGCAGGAAATTGAGCAGTCCTGTTTGAGGTCTGGTATGTAGACTTCCTTTCATAAGCTTCATCAACTCACCTTAAATGTATTTGTATGGCTCTTAATCACTGTTCAGTGATTATGTCAATGATTATATCTCATCTAAAAGCTTTACTGGCCCACATTTAACAAAGCAAGAAGGCAGATGTTCTCACATCTGCACCAAGCTGATTCAGAAAATGTACCATAACATATGGAGCTGTCTGGTGCAGATCACTTAAGGACACATGGAAGCCACGGCCAAGAGTAGTTTAATGGCATCGTGTGTGCATGCATTTGTGTGTGTCTGTGTGTGTGTGTGCGTGCGTGCATGCGTGTGCGCTCGCATGCGCGTGTGTGTGCGTGCGTGCGTGTGCGTGCATGCATGCATGTGTTGTGCCTCTTAAATATTTTTTACAGGCTAACCTGTTCAAACCGGCTGAGGAGTGGTTCCAAGAAGTTTTTCACTGCAGGGTTGGAGCCAACTCCCCCAACAACTGGCTTGCTGTTTCCACCAGCAAGCACCAACTCTCATTCCCATGAATGAACAGAAACACGTTATACGTACATGCAAACTCAAAAACATGCATGCCAATGTGCACATTCACCATATTGTATATGTAAATGTCTTATAGCCAATAGCCACAGATAGAACAAACATAAGCCATTGTTGCTGGAACACACAACACGCATAGCAAGTGGTGTTCCTTTACATGTTACATACAAGTTGATCCCTGCAGGTATACATTTCACTGCAACTACTACATTTAACAAATAAACTTGAAACTTTCATTGAACAATCACTGTACGCAAGGCGCTGAACATTTCACATATTGTATATTTCATGCATACATATTTGCATGTGTTCATATATGAACACAACAGCACTCATGCTATACAAAAAAAAACTGTGCTAAAATAATCTGGACTCCTCCTTTCAATCAGCATTGTTGAATGTTGACTCATACATGAACACGTGTATGGTACAACCACGTGTTTGTCAACCACTGTGTTTTACCTGGCAGTGCCATGTAAATCATGTTTCCATTGCAGAACTGAGACACACCCCTCAGCCTCAGCCAATGTCTATCGTTACTATGACGGACACCACCCGCCTCTCTCGATCCTAGCCAATCTTGGAGCAACTATCTGTCCATTTGACCAATGGGGAGCCACAACAATGTTTATGAGTGGTTGTAAAAGTTTCTGTGTTTAACTCATGATGATCCTGCCTTGACTGCTCCATGCGAACACAGTCCCAGCTGTAGGTTTAAAGAAATAGTGTCCCGGTGACAAATAAGCATACATGCTGTCTCCTTGGCTTGACTTGAAACTAATTCCGCATATGGACGTCGAGCCAGGTTATGCATGTGTGCCGAGTGAGCTGGCCTGTGGCATACGATATCAGACGCGTTTGTCAAAAAGAGATTAATGGGGGCGGTTTCAACCAGATGGAGAGATGAGATGAGGGGTTTGACAGTATAGATCAACTGTTCATCCCAGTCATTTCTTAAGTTGTTGAAAACAACTCGTGTCAATGGAAATGGATCAGGTGCCAGATGAGTTTAAATAGGGCAGCAACAGAATCAGATATGGGGTGTGTGGAATGTGGTCAGGGATAGAGCGGCAATGGGAGATGGGAGATACTTCAACTTCAACTTTATTGTCACATCACAGGTTTACAGGTGTAAAAAAGGCGATGAATTTCTTTGTCGTACAAGCTCCCATCATTTGCAGTTTTCAGGAAAGGATGTATGTTTAATATGTGTACAAGCATGTGCAGTAGTAATTAAGCAATGTCTGTGAGCTTGGCCAAATTGAGAGTTGTTTAGCCTTATTGTATATAATTATGTGGAGTAGGGGGTATTGATGAAAAAGAGCTGCCGTTTCTCTCTGGAATATTGTTTGGCAATACTAACTCTCTCCTTCTATTGCAGAGACAGGGCCTTTGAAGTATAGATGGGTTTCCTGTTTGTAAACATGAGAGGATGATGCGCGCGCAGTGGCGGGATGAGCCTGTAGAGGGCGCTATTACCCGCAGCATCTCTGGCCATTGTACATTCATTAAAATAAATGGTCTTCACCAGGTTTAATGAAAGTAGATTAAATGATGCAGTTTGTAATATCTTCTTTACTCAATAAAAATGATTTGTCGGAAGTTGGATCTGTTTGTATATAATAGCAGCATTATGCCTATTATGCCTATAATAGCAGCATTATGCCTATCTAAATCCCGAAAATAACAATAGAGTGAATGGCGCTTCCGGTTCGTTCTCCCCCGCGCATGCGCAGATTGCGCACTCTGCTCTGTGATGACGTCGCGCGGAAACCCATCTATAGAGCGTCGCAGTTCCCGCCCACTTCCTGTTTTTTTTGGTGCCGGAAGAAAAAACTCAATGCATTTTTCCATTGACATTTCCAAAAATATTTATATCTATTAATTTAAGCCTCGAATCAAGCCATCATGACATGACATGAATCATGACCATAAAACGTTTGATTCTGTGATTTTTTTTTGTTGAAAACGGCAAAACAAAGGGTATTTATTAAATATAGTATATCATATAATTAAATATAAAATAAAAAAAAATCACAGAAAAAAACGTTTTATGGTCATGATTCATGTCATCTCGTGATGGCTTGATTCGAGGCTTAAATTAATAGATATAAATATTTTTGGAAATGTCAATGGAAAAATGCATTGAGTTTTTTCTTCCGGCACCAAAAAAAACAGGAAGTGGGCGGGAACTGCGACGCTCTATAGGGTGTGGTCCATAGAGCAATGGAAATGCATTATGTGAAGTAGGACAGGTATAACCTAGATTGTGTTTACACATGAAAAGTTGGTAATTTTTCCGAAGGGCATACCAAAGAGGTCAAAATGCTGACAGTGATGTTGACAGTGACATGAAAGAACAGGGAAGATACTGATCTGTTTCAACATTTGAGAGGCTGACGTCTCGTCATTGGATTCAGCCGGTTCACTACTGAGAAGAAAGACGGAACGTAGAAGAAGGAAAGTGACATTTCTTAATCATGTTTGTGCTTTAAGGTGGCATTACACTACAAGATAATCGGGCTAAAAAACAACCCTCCCAAGTATAGGCGGGGGGGTGTGCCCTACCCAAGCCTAGATCGGGGGCAAATCTCGGGCATAAATATCGTCTAGTGTGGGGGTTCAAAGATCCAATCTGAACCCTCCCGAGTTGCTCACAGGACGGTCAGGGCCGCTCCGACCATTTTCAAACATGTTTGATATTTATCTGGATCGCTACTGTATGGAACACCTGCAGCTGAAGGGACATTGAGGGATGAAATAAATCCAGAAAAGATTGCAGAAAAAAAGAATAGAAAAAACTCTACCGTTTATTTGTAAGTATGTAAACACATTAAATTACTTTACACAAAGCACAAACAATTCCTTGGGAGAGGTGCAACTTTCCCATTTGAAACCAATGGAAGAGGCTTGTTTGTAACCTGGTACAGAGACACACATTTGACAAAAGAGAGAGACAGTATAGTCACTTTATCTTGAAATACATTCGTTGTGACACAAATAGATCTGAGAAGACCACAATCATGGCGGGACTAGTTGGCCTCTATCCTCAGTTGGTCTTACATTTCCGTGGAACGTATCATTGCCAAACCGCTGTCTTTCCCCACCACAATTCACCCCAAAATCTGGGCAGAGAGCCAACCACTGTAAGCTCTCTCTTCTATACAATGCCTGAAATGGGCGTAGGCCACGTACACATAAACCATGCACAGGACCTTTCACGTTTTCTGAGGTTGTCAACTTTAGTTACAGAAAGAATTTAAAAGCCTATACATTGGGGTGCACACCCTCCTCTGCACCAACATCACTTACACTTCATTGTATAACAATGTTGCTCTCCAAATATAGCTGATCTGTAGGCTCACAATGCATTGCAGATATGACAGGCTGTGAGCTTGTAGACCTGCAATTTTCGGTGCGCAACACCGTCATACGATGGAGCATCAATTGGGCATATGGCTCCCCCTTCCTGAGAATCACTCCTACCAAGTTTCATGAGAATTCCCCCGTCTGTTCTCAAGTTATTTTGATCTCAGTCAGTGAACAAATAATAGGGCCCAAAAGGTGTGAGCACAAACTAGAAAACACAGAAATTACCACACTTGACTCAGGTGTACTTTTACTGTTGTCAATGCTGGCTTTGACATACAGTATATTATATGAATAATGGATGGTACATTTTTGCTCTGTTACCAAATATCTTTAGTACTGCGGCAAATGGTTTATTAGTTGATATTTTAAGGAATAGTATTTGACACAAGCCTTGTTAGTTGTATGAAACACATACAAATACATATTCTACTTTCTTATGTGCAACAGTGTCAGGCTGTTGTGGTCTGTGTCACTGCCTCTTCCTACTTGGGTTTTACACCAGTTCCTACACAAAGTTTAGTCCCCTTGTGCTTTCTCTCATGTCATGATTTGAAATCAGTGATGAAATGTCTGTAGTAGCTGATAATCTGAGAAGGTTCAACTCTATAGTTCCAATATGGGAAGAATAGACAGAGGAACCAGTTGGCCAGAAATAGTTCTGTTGAGAAAAAAGTGTTAGTAAAACGTATTATGCATAGTGCAGCTTGGCAAACGGGGGAAAAGAGGGTCACAGACAAAGGAGAACAACCTCACTTCATTTCAAGAGTTTTCAGTTTGTAATTTCATTTGTAATTATTTAGTATTTGAGTGTAATGTGGAACTTAGTCAAGGAATGGCCAACAAGACTTATACAATTGTCTCGTGTAGCCAGATGATCGAGCCTACTGACACAGTAATAGAAGGAATTAGGTTGAAACTTTCTTTTATGATCCTATATTTGACTTACTGAGGAATTTGCCCTGGGCAAAGATAACTTAAAGGCAGTATGCACGTGTCTGTGTTAGGCACATGTGTGTCTTAGGCACATGTCATCGTCAGCTAGCAAATACAATAAAGCAAAGTGATCATAAACTGGAAAATAACTTTCTCGCCTACAAATAGACAAAAGCAAGCAACCTTTGACTCCACAGATAAGCAGCTTTTCGGAAAATCCTACTAAAAAGGGAGCCATGTGGAGATGTAGAGATAGAAAAACCAGAGGGAGATTAGACAGTACATAATGGCCTACATCTCCAGCCAGGTTCAGATAGATATGACAGCAAAACCTTATTCCACTTTTGACAACGTCAGGTGTAGAGTGACTTGGAAAACATTAAAAAGAAAATACTATAACAAAATACATAATAAGCAGTAACATCTACACAGTGTTAATTTAACTCTGAATAAAACAACACTGGGGATTTTGCTGTGTATAATACCAAAAAAATGATATTTTAATGTCATTCATTCATGTACTTTTTAAAGGTGGTCTTGCAGCAGGTTCACTCTGTTCTCTCTAGACAGAGTCAGATGCCAGCCAAAACAGTAGCATCCCCGTGAGCAGAATGACCCAGTTGCGACCTCCAACTGGCACACTGCCAAGCACGTGCACCCCGACTGTCTGCAGTCTGTGATCTTTGGAGCTATAAAGGACTATATACTTTACAGACTACATGACATACATTATGGAGTTTAAAGGTGTATTTCTGAGGGCAGTTTAGGTTTACCACATGCAACTGTCCCAGTTAGGCTACTCTTCCTTGTTCGGTTACACTGTGTGAGGTCTTGTTGTAGCAGTAGGTACTAAGAAATTCTGTAAAGCTGTCAATACAGTATAGTCGAAATTATTATTGTCAATAAGACAAACTGTTTTATGTTGTACAGTGTCCCTAGGTAAAATATTAATGAATTAGCCCAAAGAAGGGACTGGACCAAATGTTTGTCTAGTAGTGTGTCTTCATGAAGATAGCAATGTCAAAATGAGTATTTCCTCCAGTCTCGTCTTTGGGTTAAATCCTTGACCTTGTACTACTGTGCAGAACTTGAAACTTAATTAAACATAATATTGTTTCATAATTATACATTCATTCTGTATTCTGAATGTACTGGAAATCCCCCATATTTTCTGCAACATTCTCATGGAAAAAGAGGCAATGATCACAGATGCCAAAGACTCAGATTTAATATCCTTTATTTTGAATATGAAGCAGCAACACAACAGCATCATCATCTTGGTATAAGGAGCGGGGGTGGACGGTCCCACAATGACACCCCATAAGGCCATGCCAGCATTTACTGAATGTAGTACTACTGTAGTAATTATTATACAGCATTTACTTCAATACACAAAACCCATGAGAATGGGTGTAGAGCTGAAGGGGTGCATGCTTGTAGAATGATGCCATGGAGTCTGGGCTAACAGCATGCTACTTCATAAGCTGCACAGGCCCATGGACAAGGCCAGTAGACCCCCTCATGGAGAGGTTTCACAGTGTTGGCGGTACAAAAACATAACAATCACATGGATAGCAACATAGTTTTCCCTTCATTATTCACAAAGTCTCATTAGAATACTATTACAAGAGCAAATCTGATATACAGTACAAAGATATTCACACACATTTTAGGTCATATAATGTTATTCTTAAATAATATTACATTATTATCCTTGGAGAATGAGCCTTAAACATCATCTTTATGATCTAGATTTGACAGTAGCTTCACACACACCACTATTATGTAGGCCTATTTTCCTGTATAATTGTGAGTCAACAACCTAGTACATGCCATTAATTATTAAGGCCACTTATAAGTAAAATTTTAATGGTTGGACCAAAAACAATGTGGACAGTGAAAGCCTTCCCTTGCAGCCAGACCCCCCCCCCCCCCCCCCCCCTTCACACACGCAAAGTCCCCCACCAACCAGATCCCCATCCTTTTGTCTCTGCGGCTCAGAATTGGGCTGATGTTGGTGACGCATCACCGGTTAGCCAATGAGCTTTTTTCATTTGTGGTTGTGTCCTCGGTTAACATTACTGAGATACCAAAAGTGGTCTTTTTGCCGAGTGACGTGCAAGGCGGAGCACAAAGGAGGGGTAGAGGGGAGGAGCATGGGCGGCGGATGGCGGGGGCACGTGGCGTCCAACGGGGTCTTTGCCTGTCATAAGGCATCACATCTACCAGTGAGTGAGCAGGCGTCCTTCCCTAGCCTCTGGCCTTACATAAAGGGGAAATGTGCAGGAGCAAATGCTCCAATCTGCCTTCTAATCAAAGCCGTTTTGTTTCTATTCAGGGAGATGCTGAATCTTGAGACAATGGATATAAGATATAAACAGATATAAACACTAAACATGAAAGCAATTCCACATAACACTTCCTGTACCTTCTTATCATAAACATCTCATACATACACCTTACCTAAAAGTAGGCAGGTTAACCAACAGACAACCATGTGACAATGCAGGTGCAGTGTCACTTGGTAACCGTTTTTAAACATCCTTACAGCCTACAACTTGGAATTCCTCATTTCATGCAATCACCCTCATGTTTCTATTAATGGGACGACAAGCAATGAATTACTATTGTGCAAGAGAGCAACATTAATTGGAAAACACATACCAATTAAAAGACAATTCTGACCATTAGCAACAGCCATCAAATTAAAACTGCTCGCCAGCAGTTGCTCTCAGCACAAGTAGTCAACATTCCTGTTTGAACATGCGTTCCTCGTTTAGATACTGGCCCTAAAGCACATATATAGCAGCCTCTATATAGTTCACCAAGCTATAGATAACGGCTACTAAGATAACAAGGGAGAGATCAGGAGGGGTGACAAGATGGCCACTGTGTACTTAACAACCAGCTTCCCACGAGCAACTGTACCTCTCACAAGAAGACTTTAAATTACTTCTAAAGAAGAAATGAACAAAATGGCAGATTCAAGTCCCTCCAAATACTTTCCATCAGTTACGCTATTTTTTCCAATTCACTACTAATTGACTGTGTTCCAACAGTGTTTAGGGACATACTGGCAGAGACAGGCCTCGATGCCAGTTAGAGGAAAGACGCCCGCCTGCCCACTTCCTGTTGTGTGTAGACAGCACGCTTCTGTCGACACCACAATACCTTTGATACAGGAAGTGGCTGCAAAGCACCAGGTTACAATGCCAATAATGTATTGATCAAACTAGATTAGTTGCAGCAGTTTCACCTAGCAGATTTGCAATCATCAATATAACTTTTTGATAATTCCTCATTTACTAAATTAAATTACTAAATTATCTTGTTCAAAATTCACAGCTTTATTAAATCTTACAAAACAGAATAAGAAAACATACAGTACATTCAGTTATCATTAAAAACGCATGACTTTACATGAATGCTGCTCACTCATGCAACATTCAGAAGTTTTTTGTATTAACATTTAGTAGATGGTAGACAGAAAGCCAGGTCTTTAAACAAAGCATTGATTTAACACCGTGAAAGCTCAGAAAAACATTTTTTTTAAATGTAGTGAGTAGGATTATCCCTTTTCTGACCTGCTTTAGCAGGGTCCTTAAAATATTCAAACAACTTTATTTCACCGTTACTGTGCAAATATTAAAACTATCATCTTTGACAAAAATATTGAACATGTATACATTTTTTAACCCCATTTATAATCACAGCTCCACCTTCGTGACACAAGGCTCTGCTGGGTTTTCCATTGAAAAAAAACTAAAGAAATTCCAAAAACCTAAGAATTGTGTGCTCATCTTCGCCCTCTTCTCAGTCATACTCTGGGCCGGATTTTACTTTACCAGGTACATTTCAAATGCAAAGAGTCTTCGATTTAAGAAGGGCATTAAATATATATTGTATAGCCTCAAAAGCATATTTTTAAGGACTGACTTGATTCACAGTTACTTCTTAATTCTACAAGCTCTTCCCCCGTAACAGAGCTCAGAAACAAAGTTCTTGCAGAAATGTACCCTAACAATTAAAATCCAGCCCCAGCCTGACTGTTGGGTTTGGTTTCCCACCCAGAATAGACCACAAAGCCAGCCATATCATGACACCAACACCTTGAGTGAGCAAACACCATAAAACCTCCTCACGGTCCTGGCATCAAAAGAATATGACTGCCCCAAACTCTCAATGCATGATCATTGATGGAACCCAGTAAAGTCAGTGTCTGAGTTTGAATGTGACTGTAAGGTGAGGAAAATGTTCTGAACCGAGAACATCTCCACTCAACTTCCACAACTTCTCATTGGCTCATCATGTTTTCTCCGGATTCAAAGCCGACCGGAGCAGCAGGCATCTCCTCAGGGACCAGGCTTTACAGTCCGCACCGTTTCCGTCATCTGTTTGGCACTGTAGTAGGACAGGCTGAGGCCCATGATGGCCAGCATCATGGCTATCTGGTTGACCGCACGGTCATGTGGATGGGTTTGCACCTCACCAGACACTTGTCTCTGTGGAGATATGAGGATATAAGCATAAAAGGTCAGAGGTTATGCCAACAGTAGAAATAATGAGCTGTTCCCAATAAAAGATGATTAAGACAAAAGGTATGATACAAACGACCATTTACATGCCAAGAAGTTTCTTCCTTTAAGTTAAAAAAAATTATATTAATTATATTGGATTTTAAGCAAAAAGGTACAAAATGAGACCAGCGAGAACAATATAGAATGGTCAGCTCCCTCATTGCCTTCCATGATCCTGCACAGCTTGGTCAGTGAGACTGGAATTCCGCCATTTTGTTCTCATGCATCTGGGGATAACCACCTCTAAATACTTGTTTTCCCATCTACCTCCAAAAGCAAGAGCCATTATTAGACTTGGATGAGAAAGTAAAAATCTTTGAGATAAAGTCCTTGGTATTTATAGCTTTTAGAGGTTAGAATATACAATAGAAGAGCCAGTGTATCAAATTTGACATAACTCAATTACCTATGGTCTGTTAAGCATTTGTGTTCACAACACGCTTTACAAGGGGACAGGCTACCTTTGTCTTCCAATTAGTGCGAATAGCAAAACAAAAACATGAACATGCAAGGGACATGCCATACGGCCAGTCACTCTGTACACTTGAGTATGATTGCACATCATGGCAGCAGATTAAACGGAGGAAATGACATCATATGATTGGCAAAACTAATCGTATAACTAGCTTGGTGATGAAAGCGCATTGTGCGTCGCTGTTGGGGGGGCCTCAAGAAGAGCTTCATGGCCCAAAGCACATCCTAGAACTATGCTGTAACCGAGGAGTGAAGACAATGCTAATCTCTGACAGACTGGTAACACTACAATCGCACTGTTTGCAGTAGCAGAAAGAAAATGTCTTTCTTTTACCTGCAGGGACAACAAGCAGCTATGCAAATTCCAGGTAGGTCTTCCAGTCAAAGTAATAAAGACAAAAGTCAATGCAAATTTGCAATGTAAAAATCTGATAAGTTATCAAAGAGAGCATTGTAGGGCAAAAAGAAACCTCAAGAACTATGACCTAGATAGATAAGTTGATGGGTTGGGGTCACATGTAGAAATGGGACACGTTTTATGTCCTATTTTACCATCAGAAACAATGCCCTATTTACCTTACATGTCTCATGCATTCTATTATTGTGCAAGCCATTAGATCATCATGTTTTAACTGCCACCATTCGCCAAACCAACTAAGGTTGAATTGGACCTGTGCAACACTACCGATTTAAGTAATTTCATGAAGCTGAGTGTTAATTCATTGTCAAGTTCACAGTTGCCCTAGATTGTAAGTCATGGTGTCTACAGTACCTGAAGGAGACGGAAATATCCAGGTGTCAGTCTGCCTAGTCTGATGATCATGTTTGTCTGTGGTGATGCGGAGATCTGGGAAAGGCTCTGGTCTGCTGGAGCAGTTCAACACCTGCAGAGAGAGAGAGAGAGAGAGAGGAACTTCAGTTTAAAATTACCAACTGCATGTGATCAGGAACACAAAAATATAGTTGAATGGAACTGTAATTTCTATGAAAGATGGCGTTCAAAATGCCTGGAAATGACTGTCACAAGAACAGTTCCCATCCGTTTTGAATGAGACATACTGTAACTTCACTGCTGACTTGCCAGTTGTAAATCAAAACTTTCAAACTGATCTTTGTGACAGATACAACAGACTTGTCTCTCAGACAATGGAAAACAAGCTAAAAGCCGTTGCTTGCTAATGTAGACCAGCACCATCAGAGCTCTGCACGAGGAAGGAACACCTCTAGCCTGAAGCTATAGCACAAACAAAGCCATGTCTCTGCATAGCAGTCAAGGCCAATTTGATCATCGCCCTGCCCAGTTCATTTCCGTAAATGCCAGTAGCGGAACTCATACATCTGGACAAAATTTTAGATGTGATGTATTGGCATGGTTTCTGTCCACCCCCTACTGCTAAGAATGTCTCCCTTTATTTAATTGCCATGTCTGAACTGGTTCTGACTGACGAGAACAACAGTACCTCTATTCATGCTGCGTCATGAAGCAGGAAAAATGACAAATTTGGTCAATCACCACCAGAGATAATCCCCTTAACGAGGGGGTTTAGGTGCCAGATGAGAAAAACTAAGCCCAAAACTTAAATGGACACTCATGATACACAATTAAGATCAAATGTACCCAACGGGCTGTGATCCATGTTTTCTGTGAACTGTTCAAATCGGTTAACCTCTGTTCTTTCAACCATCTGGTGTAAGGTGACATATCAGCGCGTCAACATGTCAGGTAGATGGGACCAAACATGTCATGGCAGGGACAAGCTTTAAGCTCCCAATACCAAACTATAAGGGCTGCATCAGTTAAAGCCCTGTTATACTTAGTTGTGCGCTGGTGATCGCATACCGAAAAGAGCAGATCTACAAGCTCACAACGCATGGCGCAGTGAGGCGTTGTGAGCTTGTAGATCGGCTATTTGGTGTGTCTGACACGGGTGCAAAAAAATCTAGGGAACGGAGGAGAAAGGTATGTGGAGGGAAGGTAAAACATGTGTGAGGGATTACTCTGCCAACCTGGTTGCAAATAGATCCCGTTGTTAACAGGAAGCAACGACAAAAAGTAATCCGGTTAAAAAGTTGCTCCTGGGTAGAAAGTTGATCTCGCATGTGGAAAAGTAGTAGGCTAATTGCAGCAGGATCTTCTCATTCCAAAAAGTTTGCTGATGGTAAAACTGATGGTTTCAAGTGGCCAGCCAAACTCTCTATTCCACAGCAACACCAAAATGCCCTGCCCACCAGAGTGATGAAGATCAAGTACTGAGATATTCAACACTACACTCCGCCCTTTATACAGCCCTGCTCTCGCCCAACCAGATTTCCAGGCTGTCTCAATGCTCACGCCCACTGTCAAATACACATAGCTATCAAAATACACCACTCCTCACGTGGTTTGCTTTCTCAAAACACAAAACCACACCTTCCATGACACTGAATGATCGTTAGAAATTCGCTCCAGTCAACACATGGTGTAAATTAAACAAATTAGGTCAGTAATATGCGCATGCTTAAATGGATGCATGCCAGAGCCAAGGATTATCTGATGCAGCAGCTCAGACCTATCCCTTTAATCTTAACAGAAACAAAATATCAGAAATTTGCACACGTGCTATTGAAAAACCTGAGAACAATGAGCTTTAGTCACAATAGCAATTAGTGTTTTGGTGAAAGATTTGGGATTTCATAGCTTGGTTTGGTGTTATATAATCATTTGACTGCAGAGTTGCAGATTCTCCCAAAAGATCTCACTTCTATTTTTTATAGATCTTTTTATTGGAGTGTAAGGATTGCGACATTCAGACATAAAACAGTTCTCCATATTTTTTTTACTTTCAATGAATAATGCAATATTCAAAGTTGGTGGTAAGGGAAATATGCCAATATGCGTGATTTCCTATATTAGAAAGCATGCCACACAACATTATGGGGTGACCGTACAGTAGCTGAGTGGGTAGATGCCGTCTGGTAATCAGAAGGCCACTGGTTCACCTCCCAGCACGCACATATGCATGTCTTCTTGTCTACGTGTCAAAGTGTCCACCCGAGCGCTCACCAATACCATCTGAGCAGCCATCAGATGGGTTAAGCAGAATTTCCCGTGCAAGATTAACAAAGGTCTCCTCTGGAATGTTCTGGCCTCCCCATTTGCTCTTTGCATTGTCTCCTCACCATCCCTTATCTTGCAGCCCCCCGCTGTGGAATGCACCCCATGTTGACAAAAGCTGGCAGACACAGGGATAGCTTTTTTTATTGAGCTGATTGAAGTTAGGGGGCAGTTAGGGTTAAGTGTCTTGCTCAGGGACACTCAGGCTAGGAGGCAAACGTGTGACACGTCTACCCGAGTGCTCATCAATACCATCTGAGCAGCAATCAGCTGGGTGAAGCAGTTTCCCGCGCAAGATTAACAAAGGTCTCCTCCTGTCCCTCCATTGGAATGTTCTGGCCTTCCTTTTGCATTGTCTCCTCACCATCCCTTATCTTGTAGCCCCCCGCTGTGGAATGCAACCCATGTTGACAAAGCTGGCAGACACAGGGATAGCTTTTAGATTGATCTGATTTAGGGGGCATTTAGGGTTAAGGGTTGTCTTGCTCAGGGACACTTTTAACACAAAGTCAGGGCTGGGGGGGCAAATCAGGAGCCTTCCGTTTCCCGGACGGCATATATACCCCATTAAGGTATGGCCCTGAACATCTGAGATTAGATGGAGGTTTGAGGGACTTTTGGTTGGTCAAGGGAAAGTGAGAGGAGCTCTTAAAGGATTTGTGTTTCCTCTTCTAGAAATAAACATGTTTTCACCTTGTGTAGATTTATTTTCTATCACAGGTCACAGCAGTTGACTGCATCAGCACTGCAGGTAGGTACTAGCCATACATTTACTAAACACGATGACAGATTACTTTAGCAATACTGCATGCATACCAATACTAATTGCCGGCAACTTGGAAAAACAAGGCTAAATAAACTGATCTTCCTCTGATTATGTAACAATGGAGAGGCCTTTCATTCAAGCATTTTAATGCAATTTTAGTTTCATTAGATGGAGAAAAACACGATTGCCAATAAAGTTTATATAAAAAGGGCAAATGGTTCCAAGCAATTGAAAATGATGTTTTACCACCCTCTGCTGGCAGAATTTAAGTTACAACAACAAAAAATTAGCTTCAGGATTACAGAGACATGGAGAACAGTATAAATCAATACAGTTGGACAATAGTGGAGAGGCAAATGCTTATCCATGCGCAAGGCAAATTAACAATTTGAATAGCATACCATACGCTATTAAGCTTGGGTAGGCATTACCTGACAAGTATGTAAATAATCATTACTATTCTCATGCTTGAGCATGGACCTAGGTGAATCACCTGTCAACTATGCAGATACTGTATACTAAGGCATCAAGGGTGTTAGCGATTTGGTGTGGCTTTGTGGTCACATTCCCAAACATTGGGAACAAGCGCAACAAATGGCTTTCAAGGAAGCTATGCTCACACATGTAGCAAACATATGCAGTCATCACTCGGCTGTCTGGCATTTACTTTCTGTAGGAAGGAGGAGCTCATATTTCAAGAGCATGATTTTGAAATCCTAATACCTCAGGCTCTCGATTTCACTGAGATGAAGTGTGTCTCTGAGAAGTCTCAACATAGGACACAGTTCTATTGGGACACACAAGCATTTTGTCTGTCCTTTCCAGGTTCCAAACTGTGGATGAAACTGACGCCAGCAAAGCCAGGAAAAAACAATGCACTAAGCCTCGCTCTCAGACCAGCAGACACTGAACAGAACGCCTGTGAAAACACAGTGGAGTGGAGACGGACACAAAATTCACATAATCGCACAGAGATGGCACCAAAAAAAAAATACAGATTAGATTCATAATTCTGCACCAGGCTAATAAAATACATATATCGGGTACACAATGTCCCAGTGCTCACAGCCAATGAAAACCCTTTAGGTTTCCTCTCTTAATCCCACCTCCTCACTGTCACTCTCAACCCAAATCAATACGAACAGAGTAGTCTCAACAGAATGAGGGCTCAATTGTGAACAATGGCAGGGTAAGAGAAAAATTAAATAGCATGAGCAGCTACTGTGGTAGGACTATTGTCTTAACACTAAATCTATAAAAAATATCCCTCATCCGATAGCATCACAGTGAGCGGAGTAAAGATTACATCACCATTGACCTTGATTGACAGTGGAGCTGTGCAACCCTGCCCCAGCCAGACTAAGACCCTCCTCCTCCACACACATGACCATAGTGTGAACACGTGCAGCTGTTTCCATGGTTTCCTCATACTGAACATGCCAGCAGCAGGCGCCTCTGCTTGAAATCAAGAGTAGTTTCATTTCAGCTATTGTGATTTGCTCACATGATGAAGAGATATGTCTTCGACCGAGAGCTTACAATTGAGTCTTCATGGGCAGAGGTCACATAGAAAAGAATAAGGGGGATTCCCCGCAATGATCCAAGGAAAAGTCACAATAGCGAGGACATTTGCCTTCATCTCCATGTTTAACTTTAGTAAACCTGTATTTCCAAACAGTCCTAAGTGTTAAATGTAGTCTTGTACAGCCCAGGAGTCAGAGAGTAAGTAACAAAAAAAAAGGCATGGGTTTCCGAGGCTAGAGAGTAACTGAGCATCAGTCATGATGCACAGTCTAGGAGTCAGAGAGCAAGAGGTGTGCATGATGTCTGTGTAGATGTTTTGAGGACGAAGTACAATTCGTTTTCAGCACGAGACAGACATGTACAGGACCCCAACGGAAACAAGTCCGCAAGGACTGTTTTGGTCTGACCTTTTAGACAAAAGTATTATAAATGTAACTGTGTTGTTTTACATTCTTTTGCCTAATAAAATTTTCAATCAATTAAAAACTACACTAGTGTAGAGCAGTGGTTCTCAATATTTTACATTTCAAGGTCTCCCCTTAACTCTGACAGTGTACAAATGGAACCAAAAGGACCCTGGTTACAGGTCTGTAACTCTGAGAGTGTACAAATGGAAACTGGAACAAAGGTTCATTTGGTTCCATTTGTACACTCAAGAGTTATGAGGGTCCTTGAAATTATTGGCCTACAAAATGCTGCCACACTCAAGAGTTATAGGGGTCCTTGAGATTATTGGCCTAGAAAATTCTGCCATAATTTGATGGTTCAAATTTGGCTGAATGTATTACACTGCAGGAACTAAATTACAGTTACCATCAACCTATATTCATAATTTCAATGCCATTTCAGTCACTGCCACTGGTGGATCTTTCAACAAAAGCTACAACTTTACTTAAACCCCACAACCAGCGCTACCAATAGTATCCAGTGTTGCCAGATTTTGCGAGAGAAATAAGCAACCAGGTCTATGAAAACAAGGCCAAAAGAAGCAGGCCACAGGAACACTGTCAGCATTTTGAAAATAGCATATCTACAAGCTCGAAGCGTTTTGAGCTTGTAGATCTGATATTTTCAAAGACAAATCTGACAAATAATGTTTGTGAATCATTTTAAATACACAAATGGGGGTCCCTGGCACAAAATATTTTCAGATCTGTGGCCAAGTTAAGTGGGTACATGAAAACGTTTGAGAACCACTGGTTTAAACAACATTAGGAAGCAAGCCCAAATAAGCAACTACACTAGAAACAAGCCAAAAAAAACACAACCCGCGCAACCACCAGTAGGCCTACTTACAAGCAACTTTACAGGAAAACAAGCCCAAGTCGCTTATAATAAGCAGACCAGGCAACACTGGTAGTATCCCTGCAGACAATGGTCAGCTGTTTAACTGCAGCGGTGGGTACAAAATGTACAGATGATTCTTCTCACCCATGTTGATCAGCATACAAACAGACAAAAGAAGCGCAAATAACTCAATAAGCCAATGTATGTTTATATTACACAAGCAGAGTAGGCTACTTTACATGTCAATCTCTATAACTATTTATAATAGCCGATAAAATAAAAAATACATAATACAAATCACTTTTGCCCTAAATAATCCAGTACACACACACACAAACCCTCACTTCAACCTACAATTTATGATTTGACAATTAATCAAATCACATAATTGAACTACTATTAATTAGCCTACATTGAGCCAAATTGCCTTTGCAATACAAATATACACTAAAGTCTTAAGTTTCCCAATAAGCCAAGCAATAAACCTACAAGCAGCAACTGCAATGTTTTGACTTATAAAAAGAAAAAGCAAACATATGACCCGTAAAGAGCTTAAAGTTTAAAATTGGTGAGCCAATTCAACTACCAGTGATGTTAAGCAGATGAAATTGACAGGACGGAGAGTAATTTTTCTCTGTTGATTTTTTACTGCAAATTAAAAATGAAAGATAACTCCGTAAACTTTACAGCATTTAGTGTAAGTTTGCTGTGCCTATTAAAGCAAAAAAGCAAAAATATCAGAAGAACGCTCATTGCCTGTGTGTCATGTAACCAAATTCACCAACGCGCTACAAACCAGGCAGTTCCTGAAACATTGAACATCTCTTCCCTAAACTGAAGACTTTTGCACAGAATTATAATGTTAACACGTGTGTAGATTGTGCTTACCTGCAGCTGGGCTTGTTTGGAGCAGTTTGAGGCACGCAGCAGCCTGTGGAGAGGATAAGCACACAATGTTCACACAGTGCAAAATGCAAACTATATAGGAACTGGAAGCTACATGGGCCAGCCTATATGTTCATGATGGGGGTGGGGCTCTGCTGCAGCACCAGGCAAAGCACATGTGAATGGCATGCGATACAGTCAGTGTTGCCATGTCGGCTTATTATAAGCGACTTTGGGCTTCTTTTTCTGTAAAGTTTGCTTGTAAATATTGGTGGTTGCGTTTTTTTGGGCTTGTTTCTAAAGTGTAGAGTTTTTGTAATTATTTTTTGAACCAGTGGTTCTCACATATTTTCATGTCATGGACCCCCAAAGTATGTATTTGTCAATTTGTCCCTAACCCACATCTGAAAATGTTTTTGCCAGGGAGCCCCGTACCAGATTTGTGTTGTTAGAATGTTTCAACAATCTTCCAAATCTTTGGAATTTGGATTTAAAAATAATGAATAGCATATCTACAAGCCCACAAAGCGTTGCATCATGATGCGTTGTGAGCTTGTAGATCAGCTATTTTCAAATAGCAGATGTATGTACAGGTTTAGAGTGCTCATGTGGCCTCCCTAGGCTATTACGTCGCTTCTTTTGGGCTTGTTTTCCTAGACCTGGTCGCTTATTTCTCTCACACAACCTGGCAATATTGAATACAGTGTGCGCCCCTGAGGAATTTACACTCATCCTCTCAGCTGGTAGCCTCGATCTCCAGGCTTTTATTGTTTAGTTTTGCTAAAAAACTCAGCTGGGGGTTCAATGTTTAAAACATTTGGCTTAAATTGGGCCTTCTTGGAAAAGTTGCCTATACGTTGTCATTTTGCACGACTGAGATACAGCCTACATCACTATGTTGGTTGATTGATTGATGTACTTTATTTAGTAAGACATGAGAACAACAGTACATGGAAGTACAAATTCACAATACAAGGTCTACTAAACTGGAAGACTCATTAAGCACTGAGCTTGTTTAAGATGAGATCCCCATGCACACAAATCATGATGACATATAAGAGACAGATATACACACTACTATACAGAACGTCATACAATCAGCTTACAGGTTACTGGTATGAAGACTGAAAAATATGTACAAGAGAAGGGAAAAAAAGGGGAGGGGGGGGTTGGGGGGGGTAGGTTAAGACTTAGACAGGGGCCATTTTCGAATTGCAGCCTCCTGAAGGTGTATCTTTAGGGCAGTTTTGAAAGTGAGTAGGGTTTTACACTCCTTTACTCCTTTTGGTAGGGCATTCCACATTTTTGTTGAATAGCATGAGAACGAGTTCATTCCCTTTGTTGAGCCAAATCTGGGTTGAACATGATTCGTGGAGCTGCCTCTGGTGTTATGATCGTGGACTTCGTTAACGTTTTGGAAGTATTTTGACAAATACAGGGGGATCCCAATGTTGTGGTGTATCTTAAAGACCAGGCCCATTGCAAGTTGCTGTACTCTGTCCTCAACCCTGAGCCATCCAATCCTAGCAAAATGAGCAGGGGTTAGATGGGTTTTGTGATTGAGGCCAAGAAGTAGCCTTACTAGTTTGTTTTGGGATGTTTGGAGCCTTGTTTTTAAGGCCTTGGTGGTGTTGTGATACCATGAGGAGCATGCATAATCGTAATAACCTTGTATGAGGACCCCTGCAAGAATCTTCAGAGTGTCCTTACTGACTAGGCGGCGAATCCTATACAAAAAGCGTGTTCTTTGGTTGACCTTTTTGATTACTCTTTCGGCCATTTTGTCACCGGAGAGGTTTGCCTCCAAGATGGAACCCAGGTAGGTAATTTTCTCCTTTCTTGTGATAACATTATCACCCACTTTGATCGTGAAACTCTCAGCCTTGCTAAGGTTAGAACTGGACCCAAAGAGGATGGATTCAGTTTTACCCAGGTGTAGTGATAGTTTGTTGTCGGAGAGCCAGATACAGATCCTGTCAAGTTCAGAGCAGAGAGTTTTCTCAACCTGCAGCCTGTCCCTGTCCGAGATCAGCAGAGCCGAGTCATCTGCGAACAGGAACAGTTTGCAGTCGCAAGCTGAAGACATATCATTCACATATACCAGGAACAGTAAAGGTCGTAGTATACTTCCTTGCGGAACACCACAAGTCACTGGGAAGGGAGGGGACTGGGTGCCGTTTACTTCCACCACTTGTTCCCTCCCCTCCAGATAGGATCTCATCCAGCTCACCGATGGTTGAAGCTAATAATGAGGTGTGTGTGTGTGTTGTGTGTTGGGGGGGGGGGGGGGGGGTGTAATTAATCTGCACAAAACACATTTATGTTAGAACGCCTCTGGTCGCCTCCGTGTGACTTTTGTTTCAAGGACGCAAGAATGAACTGGTTGACCCCAGGCCGGGGTCTGTGGTGGTTGGGCAGCCTGGCAGGGGTAGCCTAATCACTATGCTGGCTTGTGATGGACATTTCGTCAAACTAGAATTTTGCCTGTTGCCAGGGACATAGCCAGGCTACACAATGAAAGGTCACCAGAAACACATATCCTTACAAAATGTTGTGTATACAGTGACCTGACCCAGGTTACAACTGGCATTCAGATGCCAGAGTAACTTAGTAATTGCAGCAATTGAGTTGTGCCAAGTAAGAGCGCTAAAGAAAGTTTGTGCTACAAAATAACAAACAATAGAACTTGTGATTTATCTTGACATATCCTTGCTGGAACAACCAGCTTAGATTATGAGCTGGTCAAGCTGGTTGGTCAGACCAATCCAGCTTTGTAACATTTCTGAGCTGGTCAAGCTGGTTGACCAGACCAGACCAGCTTGGTAAAGATTCTGAGCTGGTCAAGCTGGTTGACCAGACCAGCTTGGTAAAGATTCTGAGCGGGTCAAGCTGGTTGACCAGACCAGACCAGCTTGGTAAAGACTCTGAGCTGGTCAAGCTGGTTGACCAGACCAGACCAGCTTGGTAAAGATTCTGAGCTGGTCAAGCTGGTTGACCAGACCAGACCAGCTTGGTAAAGGTTCTGAGCTGGTCAAGCTGGTTGACCAGACCAGACCAGCTTGGTAAAGATTCTGAGCGGGTCAAGCTGGTTGACCAGACCAGACCAGCTTGGTAAAGCTGACTCAGTCCAGAGTGAATTTTCCTTTCTTTTTCAGCAGGGATGTCAACAACATAGAACTATGGAAATAACATCTATCTAAAATAACACAACTAGCATTTAGTCATTTTGCTGCGGCAAGGCAGAAGATGGGGACAGCTGCAGTCCTCCTGACTGATGGAAGTGAGGAGAGAAATAGTTCCTCAAGATCAGTCATCAAACAACCAAACTGTGTTTCAATAAGCTATGAACACTGTGACCTGTCTTTTAAGATGTTCTGAGACCTCACAAGAACAGAATCAACAGTGTTATCTCTACTCAGCATTCACCCACCTCAGGCCAATGTAATACTGTAAATACATTCGACATCCTTGATTGATGTCCTGTGTTGTCCTGATGTGTCCACATCAAGGACACATGTTCCCCATTCTGCCCTACTTAGCTCTCTGTTTCTACTGTATATGTTACAGGGAAAATGGCATTCCAGGGAAATTGAAAGGGGTACGCTTGTTTTCATGCCCCTCATGCAATTCTGTAGAATCAACGCTAGAGGGCAATGCAAGCCAGACATGAGCCCCACACCACACACGCACGCATGCACAAACCAGCACGCACACACGCATGCGCACACGCGCGCGTGTACACACACACATACACACACACACACACACACACACACACACTCCAGGGGGCGGGCCTGGCTGGCTATGTTAGTGCAGTGAGTGGCACTTGGGGCAAACGCAGTCCCCACACAACATCATTTACGATTCTGTGCCTATCGGTACATAACTCGGACGGCGCTTAAGTCGACTAGCAGACCATCGGCCGGTCGTCGCGGGCACTCGCGCCTGGAGGCGCTCGGGCGCGACTCCTCGGCCTCAAGGTCTGCTAAGTCGGAGCGCCTTCCGTCATGGTCCAAAACTATACTTTATCAGCGAAAAAAAAGTAGTCCGCGGTTGTTTGAAAAAGTAATGTCCCAAGCTGGAGTCAAACCCCGGCTTCCAGTGGTAGTGGGTGGGGAGTCCAATGATTATCGAAGTGCGCCACTGAGGCTTGTACTAGTGGTGCAAAGTAACAAAGTAGATTTACTCAAGTACAATTTTGAGGTATTCGTACTTTACTTGAGTATTTCTCTCATATTATCCATTTTATTTTCAGCGTTCCCCTAGCGTAGCTTCCTGGTTAGTATGTTGTTGTTGTGGTCGTCGTCCTCGCATCAAAGCCCCGCCTCGCAGCACCGCCCTGTGCCTATAAAACAAGCGCTCCCCTGTCAATTTCCCTGGAATGCCATTTTCCCTGTGACATATACACTCATGGGCTTTGTGTGGATAGTGACACTAATTTTTGAAGTTTTCAATACCCAGAAAGGTGTCTGATATTCATATTTGTATCAACTACTGGACTGGTTCTCTTTTTGTGAGTGGAGGTGTTTGAATGGCAAAAAAAATACGTCTTCCCCGTATTTGTAGAGCTTCCCTGTATGTCTTCTTTTCTCAAATGAGAATCCCATTGTCCAATTTGCAGTGGTGGAAAGTAAATATAAGTAAATGTACACAAGTACTAAAGTACAATTTTGAGGTATTTTCTTTACTTTACATGAGTATTTCCAATTTGCAATACTTTTACTTCTACTCCACTACATCTCAGAGGCAAATATTGTACTCCACTACAATTATTTGAAAACTTTAGTTACTAGTTATTTCATTATTATTACAAAACATACATTAACCACTTCAGCCCTATATACATTTCAGCCATTTGAAAATAGCCGATCTACAAGCTCACAATGCATTGCATCAAAAGATTTTTATACATTAAATGTATTTTCAAATTTTGAAAGTTTTTGAAATGGGACATTCTGCACAATGAGTACTTTCTACTTTTGGTGCTTCAAGTACATTTTGAATTCCGGACTTTCACTTGTAACAGAGTATTTCTATATTGCAGTATTGATACTTTTACTAAAGTAAAAAATTTGAGTAATTTTTCCACCACTGCCAATTTGACCCACATTTAGAAACAGCTGCCTCCTCAGATCTATATGGGACAGAGAGTCAGACAGATACACAGTAATTGAGTGCTATTGAGATTAGACCATGGTTAGATATTAACCACGTAAAGAACATATATGTGTACATCCACCGTGGCAAATTATTTCCCATTGTCCAAAGCAATCTTTCTAGTAACTTTGACCTAGTTTTATGTGTTGTGTGGCAATGAATGAAGAGAGAGCCCTCTACTGGGTAGAAAATGACATGACAACTTTTGGCCTAGCCCGCCCCTAACGTCTCCATGCTCCAATCTCACTGGTTTTGTGGTCTGCCACGGTCCTCTACGGTTTATCCAATGTATTGTATTCTTGTTCATTACTTTACGTCACGAGAGCACTGCAGGCCATCCTGTTTAATCTGTAACACATTGGGGAAATAGTAGCTCCAATCGGAACCTCACCCTCCGCTTTACATAGCGGAGGGAGAGGTTCTAAATGGGGCTAGGGAAATAGCCGTACTACAAGCTCACAACGCGCAGACATAATTACGCGTTGTGATCATGTAGATCGGCTATTTTCGGTAGAACACACAATACAAATCATAACATTCAGGCAGGCAGCCAGGGCAAGAGGAGACTGAAGAGTAGTGTTGCCAGATTTTGTGAGAGAAATAAGCAACCAGGTCTATGAAAACAAGCCCAAAATAAGTGACTATTAGGCCAAATTAGCACTTTAAACATTAAACCCATATACGTTGGCTATTTGAAAATAGCCGATTTACAAGCAAGCTCACAACGCGTTGCATCTGCTATTTTCAAAAGAATCTTGGTAAAAAATTGGAAAATGTGGAATATTTTAACAACACAAATCTGATACACGGTGGCACAAAATAGTTTCAGTCCGCAGACAAATACATACAATTTGGGGGGTCCTCGACATGAAAATGTTTGACGTTGTTTCACTGGTTTAAACAACATTTAGGGAGTAAGCCAGTCGCTTATAATAAGCAGACATGGCAACAATGCTTAAGCGCCCTGTATATATTAGGTCCTCCTACCCGATGACGCGAGTGAAGCGTCAATTTGAAGGGACGTTGTCAGTGTTGCCATGTCCGCTTATTAAGTGTCACAGCCCCTGTAGTTTGGCCTACTAGGGCATTGGTTCTCAAAGTGGGTCCTTGGGAGGGTACCAGGGGGTCCCCATTAAAATGTGTTAATAAAGCATCACAATCATTTTAACCACTTTATCCATATTTTATACTTTGGCTAATAAAAAATACAAGCTCATAGCACGGCACCAAGTGCAGCACTATGAGCTTGTAGATCTGCTATTTTTGAAAAATCGCGAAAATGTGTGCAAATCTTTAAATCTTTTTTAAAAAAGGAGAACATTTTGAACTCGAATCTTTGCTTCTGGGCCCGGGTCCCTGGCACAACATATTTTCAGGTAGGGGTCAGTGGCCAAATACATATCAATTTGGGGGTCGTTGGCACGAAAAAGTTTGAGAACCTCTGTACTAGGGCATGTGTGTGTGTATTTCCCCTGTCTGACATTGTCTCCCCTCAGGTCCAGCTAGCTCGAGTAATGTGGGGTGCCAATCCGGTGTATTGGGTGCTCCCAGTGTGCACTATAAAATGCTGGGTGTGGCGGCTGTGGCCCCACTCAGTATCGCTCTCCTTCCATGAGAGCAGCAGCATTTTGTCCTATGTAGTTTAGGCCTTGGTTTGCATTACGAGCCAGGTCGTAACAAAATGGGGGCTCGTCCGCCGTCCGGGATCTAGCACACAACACGACTCGCAGGTAGCGACACAACTCCCGGTACCTTCGATACTCTCCCACTTGGCACCGGCCAGCGCGGCCTGTGTGGGCAGCTCGGCGGTCAGCGCGGGTGTGGTGCCGGTCTCCAGGATGTGAAGGTAAAGCTGGAAATAGAACGGCGAGAGGCGGAAGGTGGGGCATTTCCGCGAAGACACAAAGAACTGGTTCATCGCCTCCCCTAAGTCACCGGTTCAGCACAGGTACAACGGGAGGAGGTCCGTCACTTCCTGAAGTCTTGTTTGCTGTACTTTTGTGCTGTAATTTAATTGGTATCACTGCACAATGTAGTGGTTAGCAGTCAGGATGGGTGTGACAAGTGCGTTTTGTCTGAGGCGTGGTGGTCC
The DNA here is from genome assembly GCF_963280865.1 of Gymnoscopelus braueri. Lineage (NCBI taxonomy): Eukaryota > Metazoa > Chordata > Actinopteri > Myctophiformes > Myctophidae > Gymnoscopelus > Gymnoscopelus braueri. Next base: position 26,580,309 of record NC_137605.1, read on the forward strand.
CCGTGTAGGATTAACAGTGTTTCCCCCTGTGGGACTCCCTGAAATTTTGTTTGTTTGTTTGTTTATCTTTGTAGATTCTGTTCCACACAAGATGGGACGGGGTCGGGGTGGTGCCACTGGGATGCCTTGTGGTAGGGGGACTCAGGAGGGCCACTGAAGACCAGGGTTCAGTGATTCAGTTTAGTTTTATGTTAAGCAGCTGAGGTAGGGGGGACACCGCACCTGTAGGCGCACCTGTCTCACCTGTCCTGGCTTTGCAGGGTTGGAGAGAGAGCATTTGTTTTGTTTAATTGTAATCTAATAGGTCACTGTCCGCATTGTTTTCCCTTTTCTTTCTAATTGTTTCGTCCAACATGTTGTTGTCAGTACCTAAATCTTGTGAGAGCTCCATCTGTGGGAGCTTTAGATCAGTTTATAATTGGTTAAGTAATGTCAGGAGTGGTCTTCACCAGGCCGGTGCAGCTGGGAGGCAGTGTGTTGTCTCTCTCTGCCAGGCTGTAGATGGCTGGGAGGTGGAGATTTCGTTTTATGCCGAAGTGAGTTTTGTCTTGCCAGTCCAGAATGGTCGGTCTCGGGCGACGCTGGATGGATCGGTGTGGGGCTCTGTGCGCACACTCCCGGTGAGCTGGGAGTCTGCCAGCCTGGGAGGAGCCTCCACCATGTTTTTTTTTTTTCGGGTTGGCCTTATTAAAGTGTACTGAATGACTGGATTTTGTATATCTGGATCAGAAAATGTTGAGGGAGTGTCTTATATGTTGGACAACGTGACCTGGGTTTTGTCATCTTCAAGTCTTGCCTGATTCTGTCTCGTTCCTACCTTCTGTCCCTGTTCTTCTCCTCTTAAATCCTTCAAGAATACCGGTAATCTTAGTTGCTGAGGGAGGGCCTAGTGTGTTGGGTGCAGATGGAACTGGCTGGAGTGGAGATAATTTGGGGACTTGTCTTAAAGTTAGTTTATAGTTATCCTAGGTAAATTATGTCAGTTTGGTTAACACTGGTTTGGTTAATTTTGGTTTGGCAGGTTTGTATGGTTGTCATGAGTTTGCGCAGATTCCCATCCTTAACAATAATTAAATCATTAATTGATTAAAGCACTTTTATTGCTGATTCTTAAAATTTGTAATGTCTCCATTTTCAGCAGATGCCTGGTGGGTGACTGGGGTGTCAAAACATATAGGTGATGATTTAGCATGCCACAGTAAGCTCCAATTAAGGAGCTGATGCTGATGCGCATTAGGGCTAGAGCTGTCAGGATGTACCCTCGGCCTAACTTTTAAAACGTTTTAACTTCAGCAAGCATATTTTGTATCTTGCCTTATTTGTATTTGGTTGCTGTTTGCATAAATGGGGCTGCGCAAGCTCATGTTTTCAGTTCTGTCGGAAAAAACAACTGCCAACCAAATTTTGGTAGTCTTAGTCACATTTTCAAAGTAATATTGGGTGGTGGCCCAAAGGTTAGAGGAGCGCCCTCGTTGCCGGAAGGTTGCCGGTTCGAATCCCCAGACCGGCGGGGAAAATCTGGGTGGGGAAGTGAATGTTCACCACTTCCCCAACACTGCTGAAGTGCCCTTGAGCAAGGCACTGAACCCCAACTGCTCCAGTGGAGCTGCTTAGTGGCCTGTGGTTGTACTAGTCAGCTCCCAGGTTTTAATGTGTCTGTCTGTCTGTGTGTTTCTATGTGCAGGGCGTTGCTGAAAATGAGCACTTGTGCTCAGCTACTACCCTGGGTAAATAAAGAACAAAAAAAACAAAACAAAAATATTATTTTCTAGCTTTCTTTACTAAATTACACATGTTTAAGTACGTTATGTTGATTATTAACTGTTAGTTTCTCGGTCCCTTATGGAACCTCGCTTTGTAGGGGGGGAGGAGTGTCACAGACCCTGTAGTTTGTTTGGCCTAGCTACAAGTAAGACGCGCGAACGCTGGAAGCGAACGCAGCTCGAAAATATTGTGTATTTACGGACTTGTAATCCGTGTTATTTCACCGTGATGGAGAGAGAACATTGACAGTGTGTGTGTGTGTGTGTGTGTGTGTGTGTGTGTGTGTGTGTGTGTGTGTGTGTGTGTGTGTGTGTGTGTGTGTGTCAGAGCATTGTCTAAATTCCTGCACTCTGGCGCACTCGGGTGGCTGCTTACAGGCAGTGCACGCATGTGAGTCATGTCACCCAGGGGCAGGCAGGCAATGAGAGCGTGAGTCACATGGGTGCATGCAGCCAATGAGAGCGTGAACACAGAGACACAGACGGAGACACACACGGACAGAGACACACACAACCCAGGCAGAGTTACATAGTAAGCTCCACTTGGTCGCTGCACCTCCTTCCGCGTTCGCAACTAGGGCATGTGTGTGTGTGTATTCCCCTGTCTGACATTGTCTTCACTCATGGCCTGCTAGAGTAATGTGGGGTGCCAATCAGGTGCATTGGGAGCACCTGGCCGGTGTTACCAGTGTGCACTATAAAGTGCTGGGTGAGGCTAAATACAGACTGTCTCTCCCTCCATGAGAGGAGCAGCATTTTGTCCTGTACTATAGTCCTTGGTTTGTGGACAAATACAAATACACAAATACAAATATATTTTCAAATAGACGTAACCTAGTCGCTTCTTTTGGCCTTATTTTCATATGTTGCTTATTTCTCTCTCAAAATCTGGCAACACTAGGTCAATTGCTTATGACGTAGTAGTACTACACACACAGCTGGATCTCTCGAATGCACTCACAGTCACTCATAGTCATACATACATCAACAACAAAGTATGGTCCGTTTTCCAGACTCTGATCATCTGTACTGTCTGGGTTTCTCTCGTGATGTGGTGAAGACGGCCGCCATAGCGTGTGTCCTAGGCATATGGCAGGAGATACTGGAGGAACAACGGCGCTCAGCGCGCAGGAGAGCGCGGCTGCGGCGCGCCATTCTGCTCCTACTACAGGAGGTAGTAGCTCACTCACAATATATATAATATAAGTAATATAAGTTGTGCTAAAAGACATTGGCTGTGCCAATCTTGCATGACATGTGATTACAAATAAAACATCAAAGGCGGTAGGGAAATGCATGGATGTAATCATACCCAAAGCTTAGCTTTGGATCAAGACTCGATCATTTTTTATCGATTTTGACATTTTTATATCTACGAGAGTCTTAGCGACCCCCTCCCCCTCCTTCCCCAGATTGCCCTGGAATGTCACAAGCAAAGCCCGTACTTCTCCAAACATGCAAATGCAAAATATAAAAACATGAAAGAAATGAGTAACGTAAAGTATACATGATACATGATGTGAACATGCACGGACCACGGTAGGCTACATCATTATCAGACTTACATTTATCCTTCAACTTCTTGTTGATGCTCCAAAATGACTGGATATACAGGAAGAAATATTAGACCTTAATTGTCGAATGTTTAAGCAAGTTCTAATCATGTTGGTCCACAGAGGAACAGAGAACTTTACTTAACTTAAGACCATTTTTCTATATTTTAGACAAAATAGCCCATTTTACATTGAGGTGCCGGTGCCCAGATGTCCCTATAGTGCCCACCTATCCTGTTACTCTTGCTTGTAGCCTATTCCAGCCACAGAACACGCAATGCATTTTGTCGAGGCCGGGGAAGCGGGATTCCACCTGTTGCCATGTTTACTGTACTACTGGTTGGCAGGTGAGTACACTGCACTAACCTAATAATTACCCCACACGAAAATGCATTGCGTGTTCTATGGCTATGGAATACATGCAGTCAGTGTATGGAATTTCAGCCATTCTAGGGCTAACATGGAGCCTACACCTAGCACTTATAAGGTCAGATTCGAAATCTGGATAAAAAGCAAATGACATGCATACATTAACATGCCATGTTGATATTCATTGATGTATAATGTATATATGCCAACAATCACACTGTAATTTTCCTTCATAGGGCAACAATCTTCCAGGACCCCGGAAATATGCTAGAGTCAATAGAGCTCTGCCGGTGCTGCAACAATTTTTTAATGGGGAACAGGACTTCCTTTCAGACTACCGTATGAGCAGAATCTCCATTCAAGCCCTTATTAGGCTGCTGCCAGGACAGGAGGGGACACATGGCTGGGGAAAGCACATAATGGTGTTGGTAACGGTGTACTGGCTGGCACATGGATTGTCCTACAGTGCTGTGTCCCACGCTTTTCACATTCCCAGATCCACTTTGTGCAGGTTGGTCCACAGAGGAACAGAGATGATTGCAGCCCTACGCCATGAGGCGATTCGCCTTCCCACTGCTCAGGAGCTTGACCACGTTGGTAAAGATTTTGAGCAGTTGGCCAACAGCTCGGCCTTCTCCAAGTGTGTGGGTGCCATAGATGCATGCCATGTTCACATCAAGACCCCTTCTGTACCAGGTAGCCAGGTCTACCTCAACAGGAAGCTCTTCCTATCCATACAGCTGCAAGCAGTATGTGATGGTAAGGGAAGGCTCCTTAACACCTTTGTGGGGTGTCCTGGCTCTGTCCACCACACCAGAGTCCTGAAGAATAGCAGGATGTATAAAGAGAATCTGTACCCTCCTCCAGGTTACTTCATTGTAGGGGATGGTGGCTACCCCTGCATCGACCGTCCTGTAGCCATCCTCACTCCATATCGGGAGCCGCTGCAGGAGAGGCAGAGTCACTTTAACCACCACCATGCCAAGGCTCACTCGATTATTGGGCGAGTCTTCGGTATGATGAAGATGCGCTGGAAGTGCCTGCTCCTCAAGGCTCTGGACGTGCCCCACACATTTGTCCCCACTGTTGTCACCGCATGTGCTGTCCTCCATAACATCTGCCTGACTTCAGGAGACACCCTTGAGCCCATTCTGAATGAGGACAGCGTGCCTATTCCGCCACCTCGTCCGGTGAGGGGGGAACAAAGTGGGCATGGTCGGCGAGACAGCTTGGCAGGCCAACTTCCTCTTGCTGACCATGATTATTTATAGTTTTGTTATGCCATGGGTTCTGTAGGAGTTGAGCATTGATTCTACAAGTGTGTGTGTGTCTGGGGCTAATCTCACAAACGGCTGGACCGATCAGTACCACATGTTTGTGCACAGTGCCAGACAGTTATACCAAGCAATTACCCCACACCTTTCCCCCACCTTGAAATATTTTATATTGGAAGTGAATGGCCATTGAAACTTTTCCCATGTCATATATCATAGATGCATCATAGATGACTGACCACACAGACAAAGACCAAGATCCTCATAGGAGCCACACTGTTATTAGACCTTAGTCTTGTTTTCTTTATTGTGGCTTATTATAGGTAAATGTGAACTTTTTTAAAATATATTTTTGTATTAAACTTCTGTGCTTTCAAACACTGACCTGATCTGTTTATTTATGAATTCCTTTTCCCACATGCCTATATAGTATATATACATGTACAGTATATATTATAAACTGTATGTGTGTCCATGTTAACTCTTGGATGAGAATGACATACAATTGGAAATATTGTTTTAATATGAATAAACGTTCAATGTTTTCAGTGAGTCATATACACGTACTGTATGTACACACAGATCATTTATGATAGACTTACAGTATATATTGCTTTTCGGGATACTCAAATACGCTTCACAAACAACATAGACACAATTAATTAAAGTAAAATAAAAAGATGGGGACTGCAAATTTCACAAATTGTTAAAAATAGAAGCAAAGATAGGGATTAGGTGGGGAAGGAAAGTCTGAAGAGGTGGGTTTTGAGGGCAGTTTTAGAAGAGAGGCTGTTATGATGTGAGTTACTTGGAAGTGAGTTCCACAGAGGGGCTGGCAACTGAAAAAAAGACCCATCACCCCAGGTTCAGCACTTAGACCTGGGGATTTCTAGGAGGTTGGCATCCCTGGACCTGAGGTAGCGTCAGGGGACATGATGGTGGAAGGTGGTTAAAAAAGATAAGGGGGTTATGCCAGCTGAGAAACAACTAGTTCCTCAACAACTGTTGGATGAGTGCTGATTTCCTGTCTCTCTTCACTGTGTACTATCAATGAAGGCAGGCAAGTGACACCATCAACATTAAGAGACTATAACAAAGACGTGATTTGGGTTACATTAAATTAAAAGTTAACTCAAGGATGTATACAAATTGATGCGATTCTGCAATTTATACTGGTAAGAATGCAGTTCAGTTTACAACACAATTATGCAGTGACAAAATGTGCCTTTTGCCTGTAGACAGGTTATCATCTTGAGTTAGCTGAATTAGTCAAGAGGGTTTCATCAGTCCTTTTGTAAGAATTGATGTGCATTGTCTCAAAGGGTTTCACAAGCCCATGTGTGAAAAATGTAGGTGAACATACAGCAAATAAAGGTGGTAATACTGGTGTTTATAATACACTAGATATATAAATTGGATATATTATCATATGGACATAATAAAAATTTGTGTTGCAGTTTCAAACATCCATGTATTTCCTTTGTTAGTCCTAAAACAGTGAAGAGTCTTAATGGCATTGTACATAAATTATGACCACAACTACAGGAGCAAGGGGCTGTAAAACTGAGTAGGTTGTAAACTAGTATTGACGACAGATACAATAAAACCCCATCTTTAACACGTAACCCCCCGCCCCCTCCCATTATTTTAACACATTAACTAATAATAATCTTATCAATGGGAGTTGCACATGTTTTTATTTTTTGCAGTTACAACAATGGTAATGTCAGTGAAGGAATTTAATTGAATAAAAAAACATGCAAAGTAACAAACAAATTGACATTTTGGATTGTTTTATTCAATAACATTTAGAACATTGAAACCCATAGGAATCAGAAAAGCTTCCTTCCTTCCACTGTTACAGAACATAATTTAAGAAGCAAAAGAATATTTTCAGATGACAAGAGTTCACAACATAACTCGTTGTCTGGTTGTATTTAACTGTTGACCTAATACAAGTTCTCCTTACAGAATATTTTTCTATGGTATTTCCAATGACTGGGTCTCATGTTGACGTACAGTGTTTCAAAACATTTGGTAAGCATTGCATTAGTTATTACCCTTACAATAAAATACAAGGAGATAGTGGCGAAACTCCTATACTCCCTAAACGTTTAAGTAACACACTTTAGCTGCCTCATGATATTATTTGGGTTTTAAAATTATATTTAAAATCCAAAACGTAGGAAAATATCTGTATTATTCAGCAGTTAAAAAAAAAAAATCAGGATTAGACAAAGATAAAAATGTTACTTTTACAGGATATGGACGGTAATCGTTTCAACATGGCATAAAAATGGATATGAAATGTGAAATCCCACCCCCACTCTCTTGGAACAGCTTCAATACAACAAGTGCAAGCCCAAAACAAACTATAAATGACATCTATAATATAAAACTTGGTAAAAAATACTTATTTTAAAACTGTACAATCACCAAGTACACAGAATAAGCAAAACTGAACTGTTATTCATTTAGCATCTGCAGCGGCCTCAGCCTTTGGTGCCTTGGAACAAAAAAAAGAAGAGAAGTGTTAGATTTCAAGGCTTATACTAAACAATGATAGACAGGCCCCTTCTACTGTGACCATTATTTATCAGCATGTTTATGTGTGTGTGTGTGTGTGTGTGTGTGTGTGTGTGTGTGTGTGTGTGTGTGTGTGTGTGTGTGTGTGTGTGTGTGTGTGTGCGTGTGCGTCTCCAAAATCGACAGTGGAACAACCTATGAGTATGTAACTCACCTCAGCCTTGGGATCCCCATTTTCAGCTGGTGCGGCCTTCTTTCCTTTGGCTGCTTTCTGGAAGATAGCAAGATAATATCACCAGTTAGTATGCTTATTGCTTAAATCTTTGCTTTTGCATCATATGCTTCAAAGGTCACTTAAGGCTACCAAGCCATCTACATTGTTTCTCAAGGGCCCTTTCTCGTGGAACTAGGTCAAACTTGATAGCTGAGAAACACTAAAGGTCATGAATTAGTTTCACATGCTGTGTGACGTAATGCTGAAGCATGCAGGTAGAAGCAATGATTGATATCAGTCTGTTCCATACTTTTGGGGCTGCAGCTTTTTTCGGCTTAGCTGCTGCTGCTGCTGGCTTTGGATTCTGCAGGGGAGGCACACAAAAGAAGAAGATTTTAGCCCATGAAGATTACATGAGTGACAACATGCATCTACAGTATCATGGTACAAGCATATAGGTCATATAACTTGTGTCATATAAATAATGACACAATAATAAATAAATAAATGAAAATAGTAATAACAGTAATCACAAATGTGACAAACAAAGTTTACATCAATATAACTCACCGCTGCCAACCGCGGAGACCGCCGGGAAGCCTATAGAGAAAAGAGGGAGACAGGCTTTTAAAAAAAAATCTAGACATGACATTTCAGTGTTTAATTCTTATATAGACTACTGTATCATTTACAACAACAATATTAACACATACGTACCACCTCAGCTCCTGCTGCTGCCTGCAACAGAAAATCCAAAAGAAACACATTAATTCAGATACAAATTGTTATTGCCGATAAAGCCTTTTCTAAAAAAAAATGCAAACCATTCCACAAACAATGTGAGAATCTTAAATTAACCCTTCAATACTTCTAAAGGCCACAGAGTGGCAGTTGATGTACCGCTCAATTATTATTGGTTATTGAGTGTAACGCGTCATAGGCGGTCTATCAAGGGGAGGAGAAACAACATCATTAGTGTGTTGGGCTGTTGTGACAAAGGATCTCCCGCCAGGGTTGCCATGTCCGCTTATTATAAGCAACTTTGGGCTTGTTTTTCTGTGTAGTTGCTTATTTAGGCTTGTTTTTGTTTTCTTTATTATAAGTAATTTCTTGTGCCCAGGGGAGCATTTGTGGTGTTTAATAAATAAATAAAAATCCAAATATTCCAATTTTATTGCAAGAGTTTTTTGAAAATAGCAGATCTACAAGCTCACAACGAGTCGCTATGAGCTTGTAGATTGGCTATTTTCAAATAGCCAATGTATATAAGTGCTCAATCATGTGGCCTATAGTTGCTTCTTTTGGGCCTGTTTTCCTAGACCTGATTGATTATTTCTCTCGCAAAACCTGGCAACGCTGCCTCCCGCGCATATTCGAATTTGAAATCTGGTCCGTCGTGTCATGATGACACCGCGTTGGCGCGCTGAATCCCCATTTATCCTGCGTTGCACGACGGTGTCGCGCGCCTAAAACAGCAGACCTACGAGCTCACAACGCGTCGCGTCCGCAGCGCGCAGTGAGCTTGTAGGTCTGCTATTTTCGGCGCGCGACACCGTCGTGCGACGAAGCATACATGAGGGCTTTGACACTTCCTTTGTTTTGCACCAGTCTGCGCGCCCGACAGCTGTTAAGAACATGATAAGATTAACCGTAACAATGCTGCTAATCTTTATCTCCACGCAACATATGGGCCCCAAATAACAAACCCGTAGACGTTAGCAATTTTTTTTATACAATCAACCGCAAGAAATGTAAGAATTGATGAGTAGACTTTTTTTCCCCCCCAATGTATTTTTTTTTGTATTGTATTTTTTGTATTATTGTTTAAATATATTATAGCCTACCGGTATATTTAAATACAACACTTTTAAATCATGCAGTAGGACGACAACCTCAGTTAAAAAAAGGAAACCTCACATTTTCCCTCACATGCGGTTTAAATACAGTGTCGTTTTAAGCTTTGATTGATAACCAGCAAAAAAAAAGAAACATGGACATAAAGTGCCACCATTCTTTATTTAACAAAAACTAATAAAATACATTTGTTTTTTAAAAAGTGGTAAGCCCGCCACTAACATTTTGCATTTCCCACACACACACACACACACACACACACACACACACACCCTCCCCTCCCCCCACGTCCTCGTCAACTTTGGAAGCTGAACTTATTTGACTCCTAGGTGACTAATGTACACACCCAAAACCCTCCCCGGCCACACATCCACTCCGCTTATAACGTCGAATACTTATTGCAATCACTTATTATTTTACTCGTATTATTTTTTTTAACTTACAACAAGTATTGCATTCCCGTGCACAGCGTGTAACGTTAATATTACCAGCCCTAAAAAAGCACAATCTGACGCTGGCAGAAAACACACACATCCCCCCGGAGAGGAGAGGAGATGGGCGCCAGAATTATTTTATTTTTTTTGCAAGGCGCGATCCACGATTCTGGTGCTTTTGCATGAACATATGCACATTTAATAGAGTTAAATTCGTTAGTGTTGACTTTAGTGTTGACGATGCATTTGTAAAATATCGTATAAAGCTTTTATAGGCGGCGCACGAGAGGATGCATCAAAATGACTAAAATAGGTCTCCATTGCTAGAGCAGCCATGTCAGTGGGTTAACGGTGATGACGTTCTTCTGATGTACAAATCAAAATCAAACGTTAACCTCGATCTAAGAACACGAGAAGCTTTAAGGCCACAGAATGAGCTATAACTGAGAAAAGTAAAAAAAATACAAATAAAATAATCTTACCTTTCTTTTGGGCATGTTGAGGACGGGAAAGGAGTAGAAAATTTCAAAAAAATGAAACTGCAAATTATTTTCCCTCCAAGAGGAAATAGAGATATCGGCTATACGTTTGAGCGGGTATAATGGCGAATGTATAACAAGCTGAATGTTTTAATACTTTATACACTGAAATATAAGAACGAAACCGGTTCGAACCGGTTTTATATTTTGGAGTCGGTCATTGGATGCCATCGTGTCACGTGCTTTTAAGCGCCACCCATACGTCAAAGAGGCAGTTTTAAAAAAAGAAATATGAATTTATGTCACAAGGGGGCGTAGTATTACAGCCAGTATTTCTTGTTTGACTGAAAATACTTATACTCAGCAAATCGTTAGTTAGTTTGTATTACATCTCATATTGTTAGTTGAAGAATTAATTAAATTAATTAAAAGTGAGTAAAAGTACAGACAGTGGTGGAAAAAGTACTCCCATTTTGCACTTAAGTAAAAGTATCAATACTGCAATGTAGAAATACTCTAGCTGTTACAAGTAAAAGTCCAGAATTCAAAATTTACTTGAGTAAAAGTATAAAAGTATTGGTATCAAAATGTACTTAAAGTACCAAAGTAGAAAGTACTCATTATGCAGAATGTCCCATTTCACAAGTTTTCAAATGTATAAAATGTATACAAATCTTTTGAAAATAGCAGATGCGATGCATTGTGAGCTTGTAGATCGGTTATTTTCAAATGGCCGAAATGTATATGGCTGACGTGGTTAATACATGTTTTGTAATAATGATCAAAATCTACAAAGTAACTAGTAACTAAGTTTTTCAAATAACTGTAATGGAGTAAAAGTAAAAATGTTGCCTCTGAGATGTAGTGGAGTAGAAGTACTGAAAATTGGAAATACTATTATACTATATCATACTACTATATTATTCTCTGTGAAGATTGATTACAGTATATAGGTCCACACACAGACAATTACAAGTTCCCAATAGCCTAAATAAGAGGTGACTGGAATAAATACAAATTAATAGTAAGATGTTTCTCCCAGGCCAAACAAACCACAAGACCTGTGTACTTGGGTATGATTGATAAAAGGCTGTCCTTTACTCTACTATATAAAATTACATGTAACTGTTTTATATAAATATCTAAATACATATTCCTTCACCCATCAGCCTGCTCAACTCACACTCAAGACAAGTGTCATCATGATCTCTGAGGAAACGTCCAGCACATTTTGTTTTAAACTTTAATTCGTGGATGTGTGGTTTTAGTATGTCTAATAAGTTGTCTTTGTATTGTTTTCTAGCTCACTGCAACTGAATTGAATAAGACTGAACCTTATTAGACTACGTAGTACTATCCACCTGTACAAACTTAAATTGACATGTCAATAACTTGGAAAACACTGAATAATTACTAATATCTTTTGCATATTAGCGAATAAGTTATCAAGTTTTAGTAAAATATAGAGTGCAAGTACTAGTGGCCGTCTTCTGTTAGTTTGATGGAAGAATCCAATATGATAAACACCACTATGGAGAAAAAACAATCACCTCAAACTCAAGTTTGACAAATCAAACCATAATGTTTGTATTTGGGTACGTTACATTACGTTACAATTACACTGCTAATGGTGTGGGTTTCTCTCTCACACACACACACACACACGCACACACACACACACACGCACACACACGCGCACACACACAAGCCAATTGTAGTTGTTTTAATGAATGGCAACATAGTAAAAAATAAAGAGTTAAGTGAGTCAACATGGCATTAACATACAGATAATCACAATTTTATTTTCACTAAGAAAGCTGGTCAAAATATAGTTTTGTATATTGTCAACATCACAGACAGATTTAACAATTAACAATGAGATAGCATTTTTGGCCACAAGAAAAGCACTCAATGGTACTGGTTTATATTTCTCTGACCTTAATCACAAACTGCTTTCAAATTTGTATCTAAAACCTGGGCCCAGTACCTGATATTCTAGTAAGTGGCATGTATTTGACACACAATTTATACAACATATACATCTTTAAGCTACATCTTGACCAGACATGTCCTTTTAAGACTTAGATCTATAGCCATAAATATTCCCCCATATACTTCCTACAGTATAGCCCCATAGGGGTAAAAAAAATACCCTCTCATCTTTGTATAAATCAATAATACAAAAAACAAACTGTTGCAAGTTCGTGTTCGCTCTTCCCTTTTCGACGGCAGTCGTATTAAGAAAGAGGAAGGGAGAGGGTTTAGCCCCATTTCAACATGGGGGTCCATTCTTTGTAGCTTCTCTATGCCATGGCAGCTTGGCTGGATAAATCACTCAAGAAAGTATTCCTCTTATGCTTCAGTGCTCCTACGAAGTCCTGAGCCCGTTCCTCCCGACGGGCAGTGTAGTTTAACAGTAGTTCCTGTCTCCGCTGGGCATCAGCTGGCTTCCCATTCCCATGATGCTGCAGGAACTCTGCTGTACAGGCACGATCTGCTTCTAGCTGCAGTCGAGCCTGCTCTTCTCTGTGGAGCTCTCTGGCTTTCTGCAAAGCCACAGACACCACTGCTCAGATCTGGTTAGTTTAATTGACCATATTCACACGGCAGACATTTTTCTATACGGTCATTACGGCAGAATGACATGAGAGCAAAAATGCCTGCTGTGTGAATATGGTCACGTAATAAAGCCAAAAGCTTTACTTCATTTCATGTTTGATAAATGTACAGGAAAGTTTTGTTGATACAAATTTAGCAAACACAGCGTGTACATGGACAATAGGCCAGTGTAAATGGGCAGTTATGTCATGCAACAGCTATAACACTATACATGGTAGTTTAATTAAATTACATTAATTAAAGTTCAATTGATAAGAATTATTAGCCTTGGGGTTGATCTTTTTTGTTTTACTCTCCTCCAGGGCTCTGAACTGCGTAATGATATTTACTAGAAGTAGAAACGAAAACTAAATGTAAGGATCTGTGTTTCAGTGTACCTCATTGTATCGATGCATGCTCCAAGAGCAACATGCATTTTCATGCCTGAAGTCTTTCCCAATTCTCCAGAGGACATTCTTTTCAGACGTTTGAATACACAATATGGACTGTACGGCAGCCAGGCTGCCTGTATAGACTAGACGCTTGATTTCATGAAGCCACGGATATCCCATCATTATTCAGGATTTTCAAATATTCTATTGTTTGCTTGCAATGTGTAAATATTGTATGCTATTTACAATAACCCAAAGGAGGATCTTATGTTTGTGGAACATCAAAATGAGATAAAATATTATCTAAGAAATGTTAAGATGTTTATGTGTTTTAATAATTTAATTTAAATAGTTTTATTCTATGTATTGCATTCTTGTTTGAGCTCATAGTACAGTATGCTGAGTTTGCATGCAATCCAAGGTCACTACTGCTCTATTCTAAAGAGGGTCATACAGGGATATGTACTGTATAAAGAGCTTAATTATCTAGAGTTAGACCTCAACTCCTGTGTGTGTGTGTGTGTGTGTGTGTGTGTGTGTGTGTGTGTGTGTGTGTGTGTGTGTGTGTGTGTGTGTGTGTGTGTGTGTGTGTGTGTGTGTTTGTTATTGGTACTTCTTGAATCTTTAGTAGGTTATTTGATAGAGCTACAAGTTTGAATTAGGCTAGATCTGTTAATGTAGTACCAACAGTTTTATTTTACAGCAAGGTCAAAAGCGGAGTGATGGAGGGTAAATCAATGACTGTTTGATTTGTAAGTGAAACATTTTCACAGTAAATATGAAGAAATCTAAAGACATGTAACGTATTCTTAGCCTACCTGATGTAAATTGTATTATTTGCGTTAACAGTAGCACATAAATAATGTGTTTTTGAGCATATTGCATACATTAACTGCTCCAGTATAACATTGTGGTTGTATTTAGCAGCTCCCAGTCCCAGGTGTGAATGTGTGCAACTGTATGACAGTGAAGCAGGGCGTTGCTGTAAAACAGCCTTCACACTCACCAAGCCTACCCTGGATAAATGAAATACTATAGATAACAAAATGGCTAAAAGATTTAGAAACACTATGTTGGGGGTAGAATCCAAGAACGGAAACATTAAAATAATATTATTGCTGATAATGGTTGTGCTAGGTTAGAGTGCTCGCCTTTGAAATGCAAGTTTCGGGGTTCGATTCCAGGCACCACCAACTCAGCACATGAGTAGCACGGCTTGGTAACAAAGACGTGCAGTAAGTACTGGGAGCTGACGGTAGATGTGGCGTTCCACCTAATCAATCCACCTCTCTGGTCTAGAGCCTTGTAAGGGGGATAAGACGCCTTTCTTGCTCGGCTGATACTGACAATAAGCCACTTCGACCTACTTACTCTGCACAGAACGGACTGTTCAAGCCCTGCTCTCCTCCAATGCAGGTATGCTATTGTGCAACACCAACCAAATTTCACCTGAATAACATAGCGTACTTACTTGAATCGATCTGTAATTGAATTGATATTGGAGGACGGCTTCACACAAGTTCCAGAATGAGTACTCTGGCCACAAAACTGACTGGAACACTATGCACGAGTGAGAGGTCTGCAGGATGGGGGAAAAAATGAAAATGAAAATGAATACCTGTTACACTACATCAGGCATGCAGAAGAACTAAGTGATGTGAACATCACACACACACACACACACACACACACACACACACACACACACACACACACACACACACACACACACACACACACACACACACACACACACACACACACACACACACACACACACACACACACACACACACACACACACACACACACACGTGTCTGAGAGCAGTATGGATTATTTTGTAATGTCTTCTGTGAGTTGTTGCTAAGGCCAATTAGGGACACCATTGACAGGATAATGCTTAAGATTCTGTGCTAAATATATATTTTTTGTAAGGAATAGCGTTTCGTAGAAATCACTTTGAGACATGAGTTAGATCAGTTGTCATGGTAACAACCTTTGCTCCTGATTCTGCATGTAGGAATGAGCCATTATTCCTTACAAGATGGTGCCATTTAACACTGGATTAAAATGATTGTGTACACGTCATTAACGCAATCATTTATAGTGTTGGACAATAATGTTAATTGCTATAAAATAACTATTTTTGCTAAACATTAGTATTAAAACACTTGGGGGCTTCAACACATCTGAGATCACATGCATGTGTTCGCCCAGGCATACTCTGAGAGCGAGAGTTATATATTGATTTTTTTGGTTTGCTTTACTGTCGATTCACAAAGTATTCTCTTAATTTTTGGATTCTTCATCCATCATCAAGTAATGCTACATTGCTAAAAGAAAAATGCACTAAAACTAAAGTTAAAACAAAATTTGTATATGAATTGAAGGTTTTACAGAGTAGTAATTGGACATTTGGGGGTAAAATATTCCTTTAACCCATTAAGACCTGGAAAGCACTTTAGTAATTTAGTACGTTGTTGTTAAACCTTTAAAACCGGGAAAGCAGCCGTGTCATTTTAGATGTTGCTATGTATATAGCAACATGAATTTCTTCTACATTTTTTGAATAAAAACGTTTTTTAGAAAACTTATTAAAAAGTTACTTGTAAAAAACATATAAAAAAGGATATAATCAGGCATAAAATGTGAAAAAAATAGATGAATAATGGGTAGCAATGAGTAGTAGTTAATCTTCCAAAAACATGTAAATCCTACTTTAATTAATGGCTTGTTTATACTGTGCAACAGTGTCCCTTGCCAAAAAGAGAAGATCTACAAAGCTTACAACGCGTTGCACTGCGATGTGGCGAGAGCTTGTAGAGAGAGCTTGGCGCGGGACACAGTGGTAGTCCCACGTATATAAATTAGGCTTAACAAGAGGCCAGTCCCATAATCACCTGCCAAAGGAGGAAGTCACTGAGGCGCACTTCTCCTGAAGTGCGGATGAGAAGATCTGGGTTCGGGGAGTTGCTGCTGTACAGACACTCACTGAGCAGGGCCTCGGACACATCACTGAGCACAACACACACACACACACACACACACACACACACACACACACACACACACACATACACACATGGTAATGGTCATGGTACACAATGAGCTATTCATAGCATTCAATCACAGATATCTTGGTGGCAGGTGATCAAAATCAAATAAGAGGCGATTATCATTAAGGTTGTCAACCTTGAACCGATGAGCCATGGCAGTGGTTCTAAAACTTTATTTGAGGATCCCCATAACTCTGAGAGTATACGTACAAATGGAAATCAAACGGACCCGTAAGTGTCTCATAGTAACTACTCTCATAGTTAACGCCCTGAGGTTTCCTTGAGGGTCCCTGGACCCCACTTTGAGAACCACTGAGCTATGGCATTGCGCCGTATTGTAGAGCAAAACACATTATGATGAGAATACCATGAACGACATGTTACACACTACTGTATATGTGCCTGGGATGCTGAAAAGATGAATTCACAAGACAGCAGTCAGTGTATCTGAGGCAGATGCTTACCTTGACTTGATAAGCCCCTGCTCCACTCCCCAAGCCATTTCCCTGACTGCATTGGTGATTTCATGTCTTGAGGTGTACGCAAAGCACACATTCAGGAAGCATCTGTTGAACAGGACAGTTTACAATAATTCATTCATTTGTTAACCATTTTGTCAGGAGATGAGTTGGTGGTCATGGTGGTGGTGGGGTGCAGGGTAAAGCTGAGACACAGATGAGAAGGGTTGTACTCAGGATGACAAAGTCTAAGAGGCACATGTAAGCTATTGGCAGGTGACACACAGTGTTACATTTCACAGAAGCAGCAGAAATGTTATGTACAGTCTTCATCAGGTCAAGGTGATCTGAGTACTCCCATATAAATAATTAATATTAAATATGAAAAAACATATACTTAGATGCAAATGAATATTTATATTACAAATGTTTTAACCGTTCTTATAAAAATAGCAGGTACTTTAAGGAATCCAACACAGAAAAGAGTTGCACAATATGGCAAGTCCCAAGTCCCCTGTCCCAACCACCAACATCCATGTGAGGGCGCCACCACCATGCCCCACAACGAGACATCCAGTTGATTTAGTTGTAGCAGCTGTATTACAATCTGTCAGTCCCAGCCATGAATTGCACCTAATACATTCAACTAAATCAATAATAAAAAAAAGAGTTTAAGATGAGTATTTTCTTTTCTTTTTTTAATATTTCTATATTGGATCCCTTTTATTTATTTTTTATAAATTGATAAATAATTAATATATATAATCAAATAAAACTGCAAGAGTAAAACATTTTATTCATCATATGTATATATGTATATGTTCATTTGGTGTATATTAATTACCCATAAATGGGAGAAATCATGTGACCAACCTGACCTGATAAAGACTGGACACAACATTTCTCCTGCTTTTGTTTCAACTCTCGGTCGAATAGGCGGTTGTCCAGAACCGCCAGAAAAGGCTCTGGCCTTGGCCCAAAAGAGCTAATTGATTACCATGGCAACCCCAGCCGAAGCTTGATTTGGCAAATTCCCCACACCTGCCATTTGATTACTTAGTCAGTCCACTTTCCAGTCAGCGCAAACTGTGCATTTACCAGGCACAAGGATTTACTAGAACCCCCCCCCCCCCCCCCACCCCAAAGGGACACAGACAGACAGACAGACTGTTACAACCGGTACTTAGACATGGGTATTGCATAACAAGGTCTAGTACTGTGAAATATAACAATGTGTATCATGTGATATTCTGTGTATACAGGTGAATCATATTCACTTATCTTCATGATTTAGCATCTAAAACCTACTGGAACAATTACCTAATCACAATGGTATGTATAGTATAACAAGTACGTAAGACAGTTACCTCATGAACAGATATGCAATTAGTGCAATATCACTAATATACCGATAACCCATTTGGCCGGCCAGTTAAAACACATTAAAGCCTTTTTTTATCAGTTGGATTCGTCGCTTAGTTACTGCACTTTGGCTTTGTAGGGCAGTATAGGTGAAATATAGATGTGTTCATGTGATCACCAAAGCCCTCCCAATGCAATAAAAGGTGATCATGCTCGGTAACATGAAAGCAGTGTGTGGGGTAGTACCTTTACATGTAAGAAAGAACAAAAGGTTGCATACTTGTCGTGAGCTCTGGTTGCGACCACAGCTTTGGCGATATGTTGCTGAAGGTCCAGTGGCAGTAGTGTCAAGTCTCCTAATACACGGACGCAAACACCATGCTTCTCAAGATTCTCTCTGGGGAGGGGGGAGGAGGGTAGGTGGTTAGTTTAAATTGATTGAATACTTTATTAGTCAGAAATGTAAACAGCACGTGGTACAATAAGACATTAAACCTAAAAGTAAAACACAAAAAAGTCCTGAGGACTTGTTTCCATTGTGGTCCTATGTATTCAATTCTCCCCTTGTGGTGGGGAAGGGGGACAACCTACACAAACCGCCGTCTGGCTGCTGAGTCAAACCTGTAATAAACCTGCATGTGGGTACAAAGAATTGGACCAGCAACTATTCAGTTATTTGTCAGTCTCTCAATATCTATGGTAACTGGCTGTCCCTGAAGCAACTCAGTTAAAGCAGCACTATGTAGTTTGGGGTATCAGTGGCCACTTTGGACACAAATAACATGGCAGCCAACGTCTTAGACTTCATTACCCAAGAGTCTGTGCAAGCATTATCCGGCGAGGACGTGCTGTGATTGGCCAGTCTTCTCTTTGACTGGCAGTTCTGCCTTGGTGCCTTGGCAAATACCAGGATGAAACTCATTAGGATCAGGATGATTGTTAATGCTTAAACATGTAACTTTATCATTTTGTGGGACATAATATGCTATATAGTTGCTAGAAAGTTACATAGTGCTGCTTTAACCACTTAAGCTTTTTAAACTTTGTCGTAGGACAAATAGTGAAAAAAGTCGATGTAGATGTGCTATTTTCACTATTTTACAATTAGTAAAATCTTACATTTTCACCTTTAATTACATGCCCAAAATAGGGACACCAAGTTGAAAGTGGTTTAAGGAATACTTCCTCCCCTAAATGTATTTTTTTCCTATTAATTACCCTTGAATTCATGGAGAATCTTTGTTTGTGATGCATAGTGAATGAAAAATCAAAAAAAGAAGGAAAATACTTACAATACAATATTGTATACAATACAATACAAAAATCTCCCATACAACTCTCACAAATTAATCTAAATGTTATGTATGCAATCTTATGCTCAGTACTTCAAAAATACTGCAATTTAGAAGTACATTCTCACACAAATTTTACTTCTGGGATAAACAGTCTCACGCACGAACGAGGAACACATCTGGGTGAGTGAGTGCATGTGCGAACTCAGCATGTGTTGAAACCCACACGCATGCCCAGGCGCCTTCTTCCTTTGTGCATCAGACTGTTCACACACCCAAGTGTTTAGCGGAAATGGAAATACCAATGAACGGCGATACGATTGAAGACTTGAATGAAAACACTTGGATAATACTGTGCGAGTTGTTTGAGAGTTTATAAACTGATTTTCTTTCTCCACCAGGAGAAAATCATTTCATATTCTATCCTGATTGGCGAATTCCGAACATTGCTGGCCCACAATAACCTACATGACCTGGCGGAGACCTGTGCTCCGAGGAGTACTTTTTCTAGTTCATATAGTCAACCAAACCTATTGTGACAGATAATGAACTTGGCTTTTCTAATGACCTAAATACTTTCTTTGCCAGATTCGAATCATTAGGCGATTCCTCTAAGTGCACTGAAATACTCAAGGCTGTAACACCTGCCCCCTCAGACAGAATTGTCATCACTGAAGAGGATGTCAGAAAAGTGTTTCGGTGTACTAACACAAGGAAAGCTAATGGGCCGGACGAGTGCAGTGCTTTTCTCCTCAAAAACTTTGCATCTGAGTTGGCTCCTGTGTGGCAACCAATATTTCAAACCTCTGGAGACACACACACAATTCCTCTGTGTTGGAAAACCTCACACATAAAACCACTACCCAAAATCCAATGTCCAAAAGAACATAAGGATTATAGACCCATAGCTCTCACTTCAGTGATCATGAAATCACTGGAAAGAATACTGTTGCAACATCTTGTAAGTATAACTAAAGACAAATTCGACCCCTGTCAGTTTGCTTATAAGAAAGGTTGCGGTACAGAGGTTGTGTAAGCTCAGCTGTACTTTTCACCCTCTATACTGACAGCTGTCGTACTGAGGAATGTCTGTCTGAATGTCGCACTGACAAATCAGACCAATACATTCTAAAGTACTCTGATGATACAGTTTTGATTTCTCTTTTGGATAGATCCAGTGATCCTGGACTGCACCAACACAGAGTAAATAAGGTGGTGGAGTGGAGTGATAACAACGCTCTTATCATTAACACAAAAAAGACAGAGGAGATTGTTTTTGGTGCCCCACTAGAGATACACAGATCCCCCATTACTATTCATAGTGAACAGATCAACCAGGTATGTTCGTATACATACCTAGGAGTAGTAATTGACCACCTTCTGTCATGGAAAGACCAGATTGAATCAGTGGGTAAGAAGACAAAGCAAATAGTCTATTTCCTTCGCTGTCTGAGATCTTTTGGTGCTAGCAGACAGATTCTTCTTTTGTTTTTCACTTCTGTTATTATGAGTGTTCTTCAGTACTGTAGTACCACCTGGTATGTATGTCTGTCCGTAGCCTTAAAGTCACAACTGCTGCAGCAACTGAACATTTGTTCAAAGATTGTTGGACAACCACTTCAGAGGCTCTATACAACTACGTATAATGACAGTATGATAAGGTTGGCAAGGAATATCACTTCAAACACTAGCCATGCTTTGTATGGAGAATATAGGTTGCTGCCTTCAGGAAGGAGATACAGTGTTCCTACATACAATAAGGTCAAACTGAAGAGGTCCTTTGTCCATCAGACGACACTGAGGCTTAATCAGGAGTTATAGGCCAGGGGTAGGCTGAGAGGTGGACACTGCTCTTGTCTTTGTATGTCTTTATGTATGTATTTTGTTTTGTTTTTCTTGTGTCATGTCAAATGTGTGTACTGTTCATTGTTGCATACATGGCTGCTGGGTCGCAAGACAAATTTCAGTGTGAACTGACAATAAAGTATTATCGTATCGTATCGTATCGTATAGTTTTGCTGTTGTTAATCTTGGCAACCTATAAACTTAAATTCATCAAATATTTTCTTTTGTCTTCATTCACCGTGGAAGGTATGCAACACAAATAAAAAATACTCCATGAATTCAAGGCTTCATGGGGTGAGTAACTGACTGTCATTTTGGGGGTGAAGTATTACTTTATTGGCCAAAGCAATATTATTTTCTAAAGAAGACCAAATGACTGATATAGGTTAGGTACAGGAAGATCTCTTTTCTCGCTGTGACAGGTTTTTAGATCCAATCAATATGACTTTTGATACTCACTGCTCTTCTAACAGTTTAATAAACTTTTGCTTGGCCAGCTCCATCAGTCCATCCACTTCATCTTGGGACCGCTTGAAGTTCTCAATGCTGAAGGCATAAACTGTGACCTCACGAATGTTCAGATGCAAACACCAACGTAGTGTCTGGCGGGGGGAAAAGAAAATCACCAATATGTTAGCGAAGTGAAAAGATCTCAGACAAATGGCCTTGATCACTATTATTAAACAGAAACAGAAGCTTTTTCTTCACTGGTAGCAGCATCCTGAAAAGCCTGAAATCCACCAGCCCTGAACATCATTCATCGTAACCACACTTTTCGATGTGGATTGTGCACTGATGTAACTATGCAAAGGTAATTACATTATTATATTAGCATTATTAACAACAAATACAACAAATAAACAAACAAACATTAGTACTGTTTGTTAAGTATCAGTAAATTACTGAGAATTTCATGAAAGAATATATAAAATAAAAATGTAAAATTAAAAGTTATATTGTCAGTGTTAAACTGTAACGTCAAATATAGGTCCTACATATCACAGCAACATGTCGTCCTTGACAACAAATACAGATGTGGATATATTGGCCCATACGTCGTCCATTCTTTATATGGGTCCATCTCTAGATTCCAGAATGGCAGAGTAGTGAAATAAGGCATTGAGGGAAAATGAGGGTAATTTCCTTACCTCTGCTAGTTTATTGAAGCCCTGCATATGTCCCTCCTGTCGCTCCACGTGTTTCTTACGGGCAAATCGTCGGTTGCCATCCATGATAAAGGCCACATGCTTAGGTGTTGGACCAGCCTGTTCAAGAGAGACAAATAGACATGGCATTTTCTCTCTCTCACAATTTAGTAATTGCTGCTGACCCGTACTGTTTTGGTCTTAGTGAGCGTGTAGACAACCACATGTCTCCTCCAAAACACTTGACATCACATTACCGATTCGATTCCGATTCTTGGGGTCACAATTCTATTCAAAACGATAAAATAAAATAAAAAGATTCTCTTTAAAAACGTATTCCCAATCAGTTTAATCCAAATTATTATAATTTTTTCATCTTGACTTTAACAACCAAGTGTAGCCTAGTTATTTCCGACAGCTCAAACAAAAAAAGATATAATACCAGAGAGGGTTGTGTAAAAATTCTTGGCTTTGATGGAATCTTAGATTAGGTGTAGTTCTATTTGATATAGAAACACAACATAATTGCTTTGATGCTAGTAACATTAACTAGTGTCAATGAGCGTCAGCTGGACAGTGACACACACACACCTCAGCTGTGCTGAACTGAAGGTGACTGGAGTTAGTTAAAAAAAAAGCCCTTGAATATGACTGAAGACATGATAATGTTTACTGTGATTATGGTAAGCTTACATTTCATATTACAAACACCATAGAGTAAAAACTCTTTAACCAGCAAAACATTTTATTTACAAGCAGTGTGTGATATTCCTCTACCTTGAGTATGTTGGCTGAGAGTTTCTCAATGAAGTTCAGCTCGCCTTCTCTAATCCAGGACATCTTCAACCTTTGAACAAAAACAAAAAAAATAATGCACAATTTAGACATTTTAAACGTCTGTTTTCTGCACCATACAGACGGGATCAAATAAGCATGCAATTTTGGCTAGTCGGTCTTGGCTAGTACAATTCTAGCCTGTGATATTACATGTATGTATGTATGTATGTATGTATGTATGTATGTATGTATGTATGTATGTATGTATGTATGTATGTGTGTGTGTGTGTGTGTGTGTGTGTGTGTGTGTGTGTATGCATGTATATAATAATATCACAGACATTCTAAGGCTAGTACAAATCTAGCCCTAGAATGATTGTGATATTACATGTATGTATATGTATGAATCATACATACATATACATACATGCATACATACATACATACAATACATACAGTCTGTATGTATGTATGTATGTATGTATGTATGTATGTATGTGTGTGTGTTATCATATGTATACGTGTGTGTGTGTGTATGTATGTATGTATGTATACATACGTGTGTGTGTGTGTGTGTGTGTGTGTGTGTGTGTGTGTGTGTGTGTGTGTGTGTGTGTGTGTGTGTGTGTGTGTGTGTGTGTGTAATATCACAGCTATTCTAGAGGGCTAGTACAAATCTAGCCCTAGGATGGCTATGATATCACTCACACACACACACACACACACACACACACACACACACACACACACACACACACACACACACACACACACACACACACACACACACACACACACACACACACACACACACACACACATACATGTAATATCACAGCCATTCTAGGGCTAGAACAAAGAAATCAAGATGGCTAAATGATCATAAAAGCAAATACATGTAATAAGTGATGCTTCTATAAAGACGGGAAACAAACTGCACCTTTGAAACCTGAACAGCTTCTGCACTGCAGCTCAAAATAAACAACACACATCTTTCCTAATGATCATACATCATGTGTATTTCTTCCAAGCAGTCAGCTGAGCTTACAAGACATGATGCAAGGGAAACTCAACGCTGTATTCAGACATAAACTGACAACCAAACCTTTCAACAGCATGACAATGGTTTCATTCGTTACATTTAAACAACTGGATTGCTCGATCGCATATAAAGACTATTGGTGTTTATTATTATTTTACACATTGAATGTACAGACCTTCCAACTCACAGCTTTTACGATGACGTTCAATTCCTGGTTGGAGTGAAGTGACGTATGCGACTACTTCCTGTGTTAGCGGAGTAGATCTGTATGTCATACGGATGGACCACACGTGCATTTTTTGTATCGCAGCAACGTTTGTCACTGTGTAAGACTGCGGTGTAAAGTAACTAAGTACATTTACTCAAGTACTGTACTTAAGTACAAGTATATATACATATATAATATAATTGTATATATGTTTTACTTTACTGGAGTATTTCCAATTTTCAGTACTTTCACTACACACTACGTCTCAGAGTCAGAGACTCAGAGGCACACTTTTACTCCTCACAATTATTTTAAAACTTTAATTACTAGTTACTTTGAAGATTTAGATTTGTATTATTACTAAACATACATTAACCACTCTATATGTATATATTTCGGTCTACTAGCCAATCTACTAGCTCGTTGTGAGCTTGTAGATTGCTATTTTCAAAAGGTTTTTATACATTTAGAAAACTTGAAATGGGACATTCTGCATACTGATTACTTTTACTTTTGGTACTTTAAGTACATTTTGATGCCAATACTTTTGTACTTTTACCGGAATTTTACTTTATTTTTTGCATGTCTACATTGCAGTATTGATACTTTGACTTAAGTAGAATATGTGACCGCGGTGAAGTTGGTTTCAGGTTGGATATTCACCCAGTTGGATATTCGAAAATTTTAGGGACCGTCAATAAATTACAGATTGCAATTTAAAAAAAAATCTATATCTCCTAGACAAAACCACCTGGACACACCAAAACACATCACAATGTTCATTGACCATGCATACACTATGCACACCCTTTATTTTGAAAATGTTCCTAAAAATGTATTTTTTATGAATTTCTGAAATCTAAGAAATTGAATAACGTTTTGGTCACATGACTTTTTCAATAAAATCATTGTTCATATTGTCTGTCAGTCATGCTTACATGATGCACACCCTTTATTTTTGACATTTTTCCAAAAAAAATATTTTTTATGATTTTCTGAAAACTAAGAAATTGAATAACTTTTTGGTCGCATGACCTTTTCAACAAAACCATTGTTCATAGTGTCTGTCAGTCATGCCTACATGATGCACACCCTTTATTTTGAAAGGTTTCCTCAAAATGTATTTTTTATGAATTTCTGAAATCTAAGAAATTGAATAACGTTTTGGTCACATGACCTTTTCAACAAAATCATTGTTCATATTGTCTGTCAGTCATGCCTACATGATGCACACCCTTTATTTTGAAAAGTTTCCTCAAAATGTATTTTTTATGATTTTCTGAAATCTAAGACATTTTATAATTTTTTGGTCACATGACCTTTTCAACCAAACCATTGTTCATATTGTCTGTCTGTCAGTCATGCCTACATGATGCACAGCATTTATTTTGTTTTTTTTCCTCAAAAGGTATTTTTTATGAATTTCTGAAATCTAAGAAATTGAATGATATAAATTGATAACCTTTTGGTCACAATTCCTACATGATGACACCCTTTATTTTGAAAATATGGCAGGACCAAAACAGTAGGCAATAAGCATTAAGAACAATATGCAGGTGTAAAGGAGCAACTTGCACACTCAGGCATGAAGGAAGCATGAGTTCAAGTCCGTTGCTCTCCCCATGTATGGGGACTAGGTTGGCAGAGGGTGTGTAGAGCTCAGGATCACATTAGATAATTGACACAGGGGTGAAAAATGGGTTACAAAATCATGGGATAAAAAAAGAATAAGCCATAGAAATGGAAGACTGAACTTGAGAAAAAGAAGACTGTAATTGTGACATAGCTTGTGACATAGCTTTGACCAATTGGAGTAAGACTGGTTTCAGTGCTATTTGGCATGATGACCCTCTACCATACTGTACAGTTTCATAAGCATATGACACTGCATGTATGTTTTAGGGGCAGAAGAAGATTTTTCACAAAACGGCAATTTTCATTGGCTCATAAAACCTTCATTTTTTCACTTAAATGTACTACGATTTTTGGTCCACATAGGTCCAAAGTTCATGTGTAGAACATTTTGTGTATTTTGATCAAAAATCCTGGGAGAGATAGATTTTGACTGTTTTTCATTATAAATCAAAAGGTCAGAGGTTAAAAGTCAGAGCACGAAAGTTTTTCGGCATGAGGAGACACATATGTGTATCAAGGTTTCATTGCCGTCGGTCAAACGATTCATGAGCTATGCACGTTCAAATTGAGTGCTAATTTTCAATTGAGTGCTATAGCGCCACCCTTTGGCCAATGGTCATGGGCTTCACATAGTCACCGTTTGGCATGGCCATCTACCAGATTCCCACGAAAACCGACTGCACGGTTCAGCCTGCAGAACTGCTATTTTTGGCAGAAGAAGAAGTTACAAAATTAATTGTACTTATTCTAATTGTCATTTATTTGATTCGTATCGTTTTCAGGGTGTTCGAATGCAGCTTCATCTATGTTGAGAAGTTTGAAATAACATAACATTATAGTCAGGGGATATTAGCAGAATATTTTACAATCTACATTTTTTTTAATATCCCCTGACTATTAACATAACATCCACATCGTATTCTTTCACTGTAAGCGGCCCTCGGTTTTGTGAAAGAATACGATGTGGATGTTCTCAACGGGTGTTTATTTCAAACTTCTCAACATAAATGAAGCTCCATTCGAACACCGTGAAAACTATACGAATCAAATAAATATGTGAATTAGAATAAGTACAATTAATTTTGGGTCATGTGACCAAAAAGTTATTCAATTTCTTAGATTTCAGAAATTCATAAAAAATACATTTTGAGGAAACTTTTCAAAATAAAGGGTGTGCATCATGTAGGCATGACTGACAGACAATATGAACAATGATTTTATTGAAAAAGTCATGTGACCAAAAAGTTATTCAATTTCTTAGATTTCAGAAAATCATAATTTTTTTTCTAAATTGTATGCATGGTCAATGAACATTGTGATGTGTTTTGGTGTGTCCAGGTGGTTTTGTCTAGGAGATATAGCATTTTTTTTAAAATTGCAATCTGTAATTTATTGACGGTCCCTAACATTTTCGAATATCCAACTGGGTGAATAGCCAACCTGAAACTTCACCGCGGTAAAATAAGAGTACTTCTTCCACCACTGCATCAACGTCTGTCAGCGTGTAACGGTATATCAGCTACAAATCTGTGGTGCATGTTCCACCAACCTCCTCTGGGGGGCGTGATTACAGCGAATGACTCCAGTCTGTCAGAGAGTAGAGAGGCAGTAGAAGAAGCTTCAGATTTTTGGGGGTGAGGAGAGGGAGGGAGGGCTGGCCCTTTTTTTTTTGTTCCACTGGAGAGAGAATCATCCTGCTTTGAAACGGTGAGGCAGGAGGACAGAGGGCCGTCCAAGAGGCACACAACGGCCGCGGACAGATCCGACCAAGGAAGACCCCCCAGTGGAAAGGAAGGAGCACTTTAACACACCTTTCCTACAGCAACTCCTCCTGGGTCTCCAGACAGACAGACAGACAGACAGACAGACAAGGCAGCTCTAACTGCGGGTCTGGGGGGGTTTCTGCTGCTGTCTGCTGCCTGCTATTATAGGGGGCTGCAGGGGGCGGGGGGGCCAGCGGGAACAGGAGCAGCCCTAGGAGGAGCAGCCTGCACGGTACGCCACCGAGAGGAGGAGAGAGGAGGAGAAGAGGTGAAGGAGGAGAGGAGAAGAGGGCTGGAGGTTCTGAGGAGCCGCTTCCAGCCTGAAGGAAGGGGCCGCCGCCGGCGTTGTGGCCACTAGACCCTAACCCTGGACTCTTAGCTAAGCTTGTGCGGCTACGTGAATGGGATGGAGCCGGGACCGTCTGGCGATGGTAGGTTCTACCTTTCATTGTTTCTCTCTCTCTCTCTCTGTCTGTCTGGGGGGGGGGGGTCATGTGGTCATTTCATTTGGGCTAGACGTGTAAATGCATCAAGACAGACATTATGCCTGGTTAAAAACAGGACACTGTGGCCCTTATAGCATCATGGAGGTGTTAGATTTGGGGGGCTGCTGCTGCCTGCTGCTGGTAAATCTTATCTGTTGGTGGTGGTGGGTTTCTATTGCATGCACGCATGCTCGACACTTTGCACGAAACGAAATGATTTATCAAGATTCATGGCACCGGTGGTCTTTTTGGTGGCGTTGACATCAATGTCCTGAGCCAGGGGTGGAGGTAGGGAGGGGGGGCAGGGGGGGCAGGGGGGTCGTGGGAATCTCCACTGAGGAGGCTGGAGGCACGAGGTAAAGCCCGCCTTCAAGCAGCAGCAGCAGCTGGCTGCAGCCTCCACACACACACACAGATGCACGCACACGCATGCACGCACACACACACACACACACACACACACACACACACACACACACACACACACACACACACACACACACACACACACACACACACACACACACACACACACACACACACACACACAGGCACGCACACACACCCCAAAACGCCACACACCATGACCCCTGCAGCACACACACAGCCCCATCCCTGCCAGGTGATTCACAGGCTTTTGGCAGCCTACATGTTGTCTAACAACATGTTGTCTAACAACATGGATACCTCACATGCACTCTTTCAAGACATGAGAGCATAGGCCTCACATCTGCAGTGATTGGTTAATTATTTATATCTAACCTTAAAAAAAAGAAAAAAGCACAATGTGAAATATCCACATCTGTGTGCAGTGGGCAATTGGGTTGGGCATGTAGAGTAGACTGCTGACAATGCAGTTAGTAATAACATTGGTATTGTTAAGTTTATAGCCACTAATATGCAATAACTAAGTATATTAATACTTTATTTATTTAGTCAGGTCTCTTGAATGACGCTGAGATACAGATGACCTATTAAACTAGCTAGTGGTCTGAAGTCCACCAATTCTGGAAAGTCTTGAACCCTTGCACACTTACATTAATGCACCGCTGAACTCTCTTGTCCATGGCAGTCCAGTTGTTTTAGGTCAAAATGTATGATCTGCTTTTTCCCCAAATAGCTAGCTATGTTCTTGTTGTGAATTAGTTCTATATGGTCATAATAACTATCAACAGCCTATTGACTTAAAGTAGCTGTCAGTTGCAGTTCAGTATTATGTTGAACCTAGAATATCAATGATTTGGGTTGGGGTTTTTTTTTGGATGGAGGAGTGTTCTGCTTTTTTGTATTTGAAGTATGAACTGTTTATCTCATGGTGGACAGCCAGTTACTAGGGGGAGCCAGGTAGTTTAGCCAAAATGGGCCTATTCCATCTCATTCTACAGTTAGTCTCTTGTGATTCCCTCTAGCATAAGAAGGGAATTGTCTACAAACATCTCCCACCAATGATGTGAACATTTTGCCCTTTAAGTAAGCACAACCTATAAGGTTCAGCATCAGTTTAACCTCCAGCAGTATCTGCTTAGGGATCTACTGCCACGACTAAACTCAGCCCCCCCCCCCCCCCCCCCCGCAATAATGAGGTTGCAAGTTAGTCGGACATGGAATGTAATAACATCGTGATGATGTAATTATTTGTTTGTAGAGGTGTATATATACTCTTAGAGGGTTTTGAACAAAGGTCGCAGAGCAAAATTTGACTCCTATTTAGATGAGTTTAGATTTAGTTTGTGCACTGAAACAGGAAAAGATCCTCTTTTTTTTTAATTAGTCTTTCCTCTCTAAGGGGCAATTGACCTGGGACCCCTCGGTCCTATCATTATAAAAGGAGCAGGTAGTAAGTCCCATATTATACAATATAAAAATGCAATTATCATATTATATGTGATCCAGGGATGCTGCATTAAAGCACAGAGATGACATGGCTCGAGCCATCTTTTAGTTTAGCACCCAGCGCCAGGGAAAGACAGCTATTGTCTGTGGATATGTGTGAGCCCTGGCTCCACTTCTCACCATCTGCCTTCACTGGCGCGAGGGTGACGTGTGTGTTATTGTGTGTCCGTGTGACTGTGCGCGTCCGTGTGTCTCTCTGTGTCTGTGCAATGCGTACGCCCACAGACTTTGTGTCATCAACACATGCCCAGTGCCTGGACATGTCTGTCAACCGTGTTTGTAAAGTGATCCCTTGAAGCTACTCACATACACATGCCTAACAAAAAGGAAAGCACCTTTCTGAAAAGTCTAATGCTTTTCTCCATCTCAGTTTTCGGGTATCACAAACTTCAGGCACCCCAAAACTGACATGATGACCGTAAACATGACCGAGGGACCATGTTTGACCAGAGCAGCCTGTAAAGCAGAGCTCCTCCACTCTTCAGTAGTTTGATGAGAGCCTTGGCTTGATGTGGGAACAAGATCACTCGAGGACCTAAAAGGCCAAGGTCCCTTTAAGCACAATCGACCACAGTGGCACCCCCATCTCACAAATACTCCCAACGCGCGCGCGCGCACACACACACACACACACACACACACACACACACACACACACACACACACACACACACACACACACACACACACACACACACACACACACACACACACACACACACACACACACACACACACACACACACACACACACACATGCACAGTGCACACTCATACACACAGGTTTCCTGATCTCCATGACAATGATGTGTTGCTGTGGTGTCTCCATGGTGAGGCTGAGAATGTGGAGGGGGCCCCCTATGTTTGTGTGTATGTGAGTGTGTGTTTCGCCTTAGCACAGGGGCACTCCCTCTCTCGCATCCATACGTGTGTGTGTGTGTGTGATGGAGGAGCAGGGCAGCTGGGGTCTTTGTTGTGGTGGAGGGGGCTGTTCTCTGGGGAGACCAGAGGTTAAGACACAGGGCCCCTCTCAGGCAGGAGTCACGGCTAGCCTCACATTTAGCAGCCAGGTCCAGACCCCTCTTTGCTAGGCCTCCTGGCTCAGACTTGTTTTCGCACATGCATGATGCTGTGGTCGTATAGCCGGTCATTTATCAGTTAAACTGATGAACGGTAAATTGTTTTGAAAAAAGGGGAAACCCATCACAAGAATGCAAACTTGCCTAGTTAGACCATGGCTATACAAGCTGTGGCTAGCCTAAGCCTGTGTGTTAAGACACTGCACTTCACTATTATAGACGTTAACAAGAGAGATATAGAATATTATTTTGGGAAAGGAATGAGAATGCAGTCTAACCTATTAATGGACTACTACCTGAGAGGCTGAGGGTATATAGCTGCACACGTAGTGTAAGCCTATATTATTGGGCAACCTAAATACAAATAGCATCGGTGTGATCCAGAACAGACAATGCAGAATATCTGGAATCTGTCTTTTGAAACTGATTTATCCAGAAACCAAAAAATACACCACTGATGTAGGCCAGTATGCTTGACAGAGATTATCCTCCATGATGCCATTGATGAGACAATTAATTGTAAAGACGTCTGTTGAAAGCATTGACCAGTTGCTGAAAAGGACTGAATGCGATTTGTTGGCATTCTTCAATGTCTGTACTATTGTAAAAATAAGCGTTACTCTAATATATCCCCCCCCCTTAATTCTCATTCAATCGTCCCTCACCCCTCTCCTCTGTTCACACCCTCCCTAATCTCTTTGTTCACCCTTCCCTTCTTTATTCCTCGTCAATATCTATCTCTTTTGTCACTTTTTTACCACTTCTCTGACGTATATCTCTCCCCTCCACTGTCCCACCATGCTTCTCAACTGTTTTTCTTCCCCCACATGGATCCATTGCTCATCTCTGACTTCCTCTTCCTGTCCCCGTCTGGCTTTCTCGTGCCCACCTATCATGCCCCTTTGGCCCCTGCCACCTACGCTTCCTTCCTGGACTTATGCCCGCATCGCTGCCCCATCTGTGCTCCATCTTCCGCTGTCCAAAACCGCATCCTCTACTTACTCTACCACATCCCACACTTAACTTTTTCTGGTCAACCCATACATGCACTGATACTCTGTTTCTGCCCTCTGTACACCGCTCTAATGACTATACCTGTCCACCCACTAATTAAAAAAATCTGTCTTTTGCCTTCCATTGTGCACCTTCTCTGCCTACCCATGGCCACCTTTCCCCCGTGGACCCATTCTTCATCCTTCCAGTGCCCATGGGGGCCTTCCCCCCACCACTGCAGCAGGTGTTCCAGGCTCCTCGCCGGCCGGGCATGGGCACCGTGGGCAAGCCCATCAAACTGCTGGCCAACTACTTCGAGGTGGAGATCCCCAAGATGGATGTCTTCCACTATGAGGTGGACATCAAGCCCGACAAGTGCCCACGGCGGGTCAACAGGTGAAGTGACCAACTCACAAAACTTGGAGCAAAATCTTAAAGACCAAGCTGAAGTGAAGAAATATGTTTTTCACACTTCTAGAGCAGTATTTGTACATACAGTATGTTTTATGTATCAGGAACAAATGTGTTTCAGCCCCTTTGGCCTTTGTCAGTGCTTGTCAGTAAG
This sequence comes from Gymnoscopelus braueri, assembly GCF_963280865.1. Lineage (NCBI taxonomy): Eukaryota > Metazoa > Chordata > Actinopteri > Myctophiformes > Myctophidae > Gymnoscopelus > Gymnoscopelus braueri. The sequence continues at coordinate 26,613,364 of NC_137605.1, forward strand.
TTCCTCAGTGTTACGCAATGAAGCAATGGTCAACTTACTGTAGTCAAGTTAAATTACAATTAGATTGAACTCTGTCTTAGGGTCTCAGAGTTAAATGAACACAGAGGTTTTATTGTGCATTCACTTAGCAGCAGTAATATAGGTCATGAATAGCGAATAGTGCTCAAGTTAAAACTTTGATTATGTCAAATATAAGGCAATGTGTTGGAGGTTACTGTTAACATCAGATAAAATTAGGTGGTAGTAGTAATCAAGAATTCTTCAACTACAAAGACAATGAGTCTTCAGGGTTAATATTAGCTTTTGATCAGAGTAGGAGGTAGAAGTAGTTAAGAGGGATGAAGGTATATGTGGCAGCAAGGCTATAATTGGGGCTATCGCTCACAAAGCAGACAGTATAAGTGGCAGGTTGGTAGTCACTAAGCAGGCCTTTCTGTCAGCAGCCTCCACACCAGTGTTGCCAGATTTTGTGAGAGAAATAGCATAGTAAAACAAGCCCAAAAGAAGTGGCGCTTGAAATAAATGTGTAATATTTGGAAGATTTTTGAAACATTCTAATAACAAATCTGGTACGGGGCTCCCTGGCACAAAACATTTCCAGATGGGGGTTAGGGACAAATGCATATCAATTTGGGGGTCCATGACATGAAAATATTTGAGAACCACTGGTTTAAATAATAATTAAAACATTTGGAAGCAAGCCCAAATAAGCAACTGCATTTAAGAAACAAGCCCAAAACTACCAATATTTACAAGCAACTTTACAGAAAAAGAAGCCCAAAGCCGCTTAGAATAAGTGGACATGGCAACACTGCAATGATGATTGTTCTGAACAGATGGTTGAGTGGAAAGTAAATCCTAACTTCATTGACCTTTCAACCTTGGCTGTTGTTCACCCTGTAGTGTTTTACTGATGTTGATATGTCGAGGATCCTGCGTTTGATGTTTGAATCTTGGCCTACATTTGAAACGATGCAAGTCGAAATGTTTTGTAACTGTGTTGTGGGTGTCTTGTATTAGATGTTTCTACTAACTTTACGTTTGACATTAGTTAAACTTTCTTGACCAAAAGACAATATATTAAATGTAGACAAAATCACAATGTTTTTGAATGTTTCATCCAGAATCTAGATGCAGTCATTGATTTGCTTATGTAGTTAGGGAGTTATAACCTAATGGATGTTGATATAACAGAACTGACTTGCCAGTCAACTGAGACACGATGAAGCATGACTCTAATGAACAGAAATATTATGTCAGTTATCTGACAGATTATTAACAAAATTAAAGTTGTTCATTAAATGTGTGTGATATTATTTATGACTTACTTAGTTATGACTACCAAATAAACCAATAATTACATAATGGTTGTTGGTCCCAATTCTTAATTCCAGTGAAAGCCCAAAAAAACAATAAGCTTGACTCCAAAAAATCACACCTTGATGAGTTTAACTTTTTAGTGAAGAAAAACGTGCACAGAAAAAACATACATGACATATACATCCAAAGTGTTCAAAAAGGTGGTTCTACCTTAACAGGTTTGTAGGTTCTTAACAGGTCAAAAAACTGTGTTTGCTCCTAGGCTTCCAACTCTAGACTGACAAACATTTCCAGACACAGGTGCTCTTAATACAGAAAGCTTCTAATCAAAGGCTGTTCTAGCAACTGGCTCAATGAACTTAATTAGCTGTAAACTCACAAGCATGTACAAAATAATAGCAATCATGCAATGTAATCCAAATACTCAAAGTACTCAAAAATACTCTAATACAGAATTCTTTCAAATATGGCTCTCACATTTCCGGCCCCTAATTGGCTAGGCGGGAAGCATAACAATTACAACTTAGCATTACTTAGAGCCATACATATTAATATCAACAAATCAACTGAAATACGTTCTTTTACTGGTGTTAGGAACTCTTCACACTGCCTCTTGTAGCAGACAGAGCTTCGTAATTGGTCTCTCAAGGGTGCTGGTTTTCGTCTGCACACTGACACGACGCACAACTCCCCTTGAATCTGGCATGGTCTTGAGGATTCTTCCCATAATCCAAGAATTTCTAGGAGCGGAGTCATCCACAATCAGAACGACGTCTCCAGGTTGGAAATTCCTTCTTACTGTCGACCATTTCTTCCGTTCCTGAAGGAGCGGCAAGTACTCATGGGTCCATCTTGACCAGAACAGGTCAGCAAGGTACTGGATTTGTCTCCATCTCCGTCGCGCGTACAGATCTTCTATCTTGAAAACACCTGGAGGCACATTTGGTTGTGTCTTCAACAACAACAAATGATTCGGAGTAAGTGCCTCGAGATCGTTCGGATCATCTGAGACCTTGGTGATGGGACGATCATTGATGATGGCCTCGACCTCACACAAGACGGTCTGAAGACCTTCATCATCCATGGTTTGCTGCTTGAGCACTGAATTCAGAATCTTCCTTACTGTTCGGATCTGCCTTTCCCATACCCCTCCATGGTGGGAAGCAGCTGGTGGATTGAATGTCCACTTGATCCCTTTCTTCATCATCACATCCTGTATCTTGGACTGATCAAGTTCCTTAATAGCTTCACGCAGCTCCCTCTCTGCTCCGACAAAGTTTGTACCATTATCGGAACGTATAACAGCCACCTGTCCTCTTCTACTGATGAAGCGACGCAGAGCGTTGATACAAGAATCGGTATCCAGAGAGTGGGCTACTTCGATATGAACTGCTCTGATTGTGAGGCAGGTGAAGATTACACCGTATCGTTTGACCATACTGCGCCCTCGTTTGACCTCAAATGGTCCGAAGTAATCCACCCCTACATTTGTGAAGGGGGGTTTGTCGGGCAGCAAGCGGTCTTCTGGCAGATCTGCCATCTTCTGCTCTCCAACCTTGGCATTCAATCTTCTGCACACAGTGCATTCTGAGACAATTATTCTCACCGCAGAGTTAGCTTTAGGAATCCAATACTTCTGCCGTAACTTTGCGAGCATGTGATTCCTACCACAATGCCCAACTTCCTGATGGATGTGCCGAAGGATGAGAGTAGCAACTCTTTGGTGCTTTGAAAGGATGGCGGGATGCTTGGCCTCTTCTGGCATAGCAGACCTACTCAACCGTCCACCTACTCTCAACACTCCATCCTGCAGAACTGGGTCCAACTTGTAAAGTGGGCTACTCTTCTTGACATGTGCCCTTCTTTGCAAAGCTTCAATTTCCTCTGGGAATGAATGCTTCTGACTGAAGAGAATTAGCTCTTGTTCAGCCGCGTTCAGGTCTTCAACCGTGAGCGGCTTCTTTTCCAAAGTTGTTCTATGTTTCTCCAGTTGCTGCTTGAGAAGCATCTCTTGCTTGACTGGGTCATCTTCAGAGTGACTGATGGTAGCTTGTAGCTCTTTCCTTGTGCCACTTAGGTGCAGCAGCAACTCCCTTAGCCGGAGAAACCAAGCCACTGCTTTCTTCAGCTGATGCCAGCTTGAGTAGTGGTCAATTAGCTTACTCAGTGTAGCAGTGTTTGTGTCTGTGGTAAGAAGACTGACTACAGCTGACCTTTTGATCTCGACGTCATCTTCCTCAACATGATTCGACTGATCTGGTCTTTCTGGCCACTCACTTTGATTTTTCATCAGGAAACTCGGGCCATGAATCCAAATCTCACATTGACAAAAGTTCTGAGCTTTCAAACCTCTTGAAGCGTGATCTGCTGGGTTAACTGAGGTGTTTACATACCTCCACTGGGTTGGGGTAGTAGCCTCACGGATAATCGAGATTCGGTTGGCTACAAAAGTCTTGAAGCGAGCCGTATCATTCTCGATGTACTTCAGTACAGTAGTACTATCCGTCCAGAAGACAGACGGTTCAAGTGGTACTTGAAGCTCCTGTCTCATCATCTTGTCGATCTTGACTGCGACGACGGCTGCCGTCAATTCCATCCTAGGTATAGTAACCTGCTTGAGCGGTGCCACTCTGGCCTTGCCCATCAGAAAGGAGACGTGTTTCTTGCCTTGTGCATTTGTCAGTGAGATGTAGGTAGCTGTGCCGTAGCCATTCTCACTGGCATCTGAAAAATGATGGAGCTGTGCCATACTTGCAGATCCAAACCCTACAGGCTTGAGGCATCTTTCCCAGCGAAAATCTGCAAGTTGTGTCAGGTCGGCTAACCACTTCATCCATCTTTGTGCCTGCTCCCCCTGGATTTCATCATCCCAGCCTTTCTTCTCTCTACACAGATCTCTTAGTAGAAGCTTCGCAGGCAGAACGAAGGGGGCCAGAAAACCGAGGGGGTCATAAACGGAGCTGACCACGGAGAGAATCCCTCGTCTTGTGACTGGTTTATCCTGTGGCTGCATCTTGAACTGGAACGTATCTGATTCAGTGCACCACTGGATACCAAGAGCTCTCTCCATAGGAAGCTGGTTATGACTCAAGTCCAAATTTTTGACTTCAGTAGCTCTATCTTCTTCCAGGATAGACGACAAGACAACTCTGCTGTTGCTGACCCACTTTGTCAGACGGAATCCTCCAGTGTGACATAAGGCAGTGAGGTCCCTTGCCAGAGCAACAGCTTGACCTTCTGAGGACACAGACTTCAAGCAGTCATCAACATAGAAGTTTTTGAGGACTGTGTCCACCACTTCCGGTGTTGTTTCGTTCCTTCCGTCTTCAGTTGTTCTTCTTAGGGCATATGATGCGCAACTGGGAGACGATGTGGCTCCAAACAGGTGCACAGTCATTCGGTAGTCTTCTACGGGTTGACTCAGGTCACCATCCGGCCACCAAAGGAAACGCAGTAGATCAGCATCTTTGTCTGGAACCCTGACCTGATAGAACATCGCCTCTATGTCGGCCATCATAGCGACAGGCTCCTCTCTGAACCTTGTCAGGACGCCAATGAGGGTGTTAGTTAGATCAGGTCCCTGAAGCAGCTGATCGTTCAGTGATGTTCCTTGTAACCTTGCAGTGCAGTCAAAGACTACCCTGATCTTGTTTTTCTTTGGATGGTAAACCCCATGGTGAGGTATATACCATACACGTCCATCCTCTCGGCTAAGCTCCTCTTTGGGGATTTTCACAGCATAGCCTTTCTTTATTACTCCTGCCATGAATCCCTTGTAGTCTTCATGGAAGTCTGGGTTCTTGCTGAGCTTTCTTTTTAGACCAACTGTACGCTGCTCAGCTACACAGCGGTTGTTTGGCATATTGGCAGTCTCATTCCTCAATGGCAAGCCGATACAGTAATGTCCATCAACAAGCTCAGCAGACTTAGTGACTGACCGCATGAACTTATGATCTTCTTCAGACATCTCTGTTTTGTCTTCACAGCTTTGTTCTGGGAAGTCTGTATTGTACTGTTGGACTAACAGTTCTTCAATGCTTGCTACGGAAATGCGGTTGACTGTGTGACTGCGACCACCATCTGCTGATGTGATGTCATCCTCTCTTCTTACAGGCCCATTCACTACCCAACCCAGGATGGTCTTAACTGCGTAGGGTCCATCCTCTTCACTATTAATCACCTGCCATGGCTCCATAGCTTTAGGCGAGTTGGTCCCGATCAGCAGGCCGACTTCTGCTTCGAGCTGTGGGATTTGTACCTCTTTCAAGTAGGGCCATCTCATCACATCTTCTGGCCGGGGAATGTTCTCCCTCTTCACCGGTATGTCCCTATGTGTGAAGGCTTTTGGTAGGTCGATGTAATCTTTTGACTCGAGTCCACACACTTCCAGGTCAGACAGGATGTAACTGGGAACCAGCTTCTCCTGGCCCATAGTCCGCAGAAGGATCTCTGTCTTCCTGCCTCTGATGTTCAGCTGCCTCATGAGTGCTTCAGTACAGAAGGTGGCTGAACTTCCCTGATCCAAGAAGGCGTATGTCTTCACAGTCTTCTCACTTTTCTTGGACTTAACGATTACAGGTACTATTGCAAGGATACATTCATCTCCGGCCCCAGTGCGTCCACAGGTCTCTTGCTCTAGTGACACGAGGGCGTTTGTGATGCTCCTTTCCTCAGTGTTGCTGTCCTCATTCTTCTTTGACTGAACACTGTCTTCTTTGTCGACATGCAAGATGCTTGGATGTTTCTGAGAACACTCTTGACATGTCATCCTCTTTTTGCAGTCTTTACTTAAGTGTCCCTGCGTAAGACAACCAAAGCAGAGGCCTCTTTTCTTCAGAAACTCAACTCTGTCTTTACCCTGCTTTTCTCTTATATTTCTGCATACATCCAGTGCGTGACTCTTCTGGCAGAACAAGCAGGGTTTCTGGAAAGCATTTACAGTGTTGGATGTTACATTCTTCTTGTAAGGTGAGTATTGTGACTTCTCCTCTTCAGCAGAAGTTACAGTTGTGACAAAACTGCTTCCCTTTGGCTTGGTAGACTTCAGGGTCTTGGTATCAAAACTGCTCTTTGGTTTTCCTTCAGTAGCTGTGCTACTGTCTTGTATATTTCCGAACAGCGGATAACTTGCAATCTGCGCTTGTCGGGAGATAAATGTCACCAAGTCTGAGAACCTGGCTCTTTTTCCATGTCTTTCTTGAATGTCAAACGCTGTTACCCTCCACTTTTCTCTTATCTTGTAAGGAAGTTTTGAGATAACAACTCTCATATTCGTGGGGTTGTCCATCTCATTCATGAACTCAATATCTTCCATGGTATTTCGACATCCGATAAGGAAAAGAGCGTATGTGTTCATTGCTTTCCCGTCCTCAGACTTCATCTGAGGCCACTTCAGAGCCTTTTCTATGTAGGCATTGGCTATCTTCAACTCGTCACCATAATGCTTCTGAAGTAGCGCCCTGGCTTCTTTGTAACCTCTGTCCGGGTCCATATGTTCACAGCTGCAGACTAGATGTTGTGGTTCTCCACTGGTAAACTGCTCCAAATAATACAGCTTGTCTCTGCTGTTCCCCGCCTTGCTGTCTATGGCGTGATCGAAGGCTCTAATAAAGGACCTGTAGGTGAGCGGGTCACCATGGAACACAGGTATGTCTCTTTTAGGGAGATAAGACAATTGTTGCTGTGCGACGAGCATCTCTGTAATCTGATTCTGACGCCTTATCACTTCATAGCCGTCTCTCTCACTTCCTGAAGGTGCCAAGGCAACCTTCCTTTCGAAACGTTGTGTTAGAGACCGCTCCTCTGACTCTTTAGATGCCTTTTGTGGTCCTGTCTTCGATGTCTTAGAGCCTACTTTTGATGTCTTTGCACCACGTGACTTTAAGTAGTCATTCATTCCATCCTGGGTGCCTGCATAATCTTCAAGTACTTGTAACTTGGCATCAGATTCTGCAATGGCTGTATCTAGCTCCAACTGTTCTTTCTTAGCTTTCAATTGGGCTTCTTCCAATTCAAGGGCTTGCTTCTCCTTTAACTTTGCTGCCCGTGCCAGCAGTGCTGCCCTTTCTGCTTCTACTTTTCTACGTGCAGAAGATGTGGTAGAGGATACTCTTGAAGATTGCACATTAGAAGCACTGTCACCAGGCTTGATGTCATCTTCCTCTTCACCCTCTTTGAGAGGGCCTTCTTTATTTATTTCACGCACGCCATCAATCCATTTTTGAGTTGCTCTGACAAAATCTCTGACTGGTGCTATCTTCGGTTCATACCAATTATTCTGATCAGCAGTAACCTCTTCTTTAGGTAAAAGATCTGTCACTTCATCATTAGCACCACTGAATTCTGTACACAGCTTTGCAAGGTCAGCCAGAACCATTTGTTCAACTTTATCCACATTGCTTACATCTTTCTTCAGCATATCCAATTCGTTAACCTTGTTAGTTATATGCCCTAGTTTTGCTCTCCTAGATCCAATCAGTCTATGGAGTTTCTCTTCCATAGCCTTTTCTGTGGGTATTGACACCCTCTTGTGGTGGCTAGGAGTATCTGTGGCCATGGTTGTTGCATCATCTGGCATTGCGTTTTTTCAATGCAAATACAGTGCAATATTTAAACTTCACAAAAAAGCTTCCAATAAAACGTTGCAAACTGTTCCTTAAGTGCACTGTCTTCAGATATAGGCTTGAATATATCTTCAAAAACGGCAATGACAAAATCAACAATATTCAGCTCACCAGTGCAATCAATCCTTATTTCCTTTTCTTCTTTTTCCACAAGATTAACAGTCACTGTAACTTCTTGAGTTTCTTTTGTGGGTAATTCCAGCGAAGTTAGTCTTCCATTATACTTGCTTCTCTTGAGCCAAGTTTTTTGACAAAATGTTGGTCCCAATTCTTAATTCCAGTGAAAGCCCAAAAAAAACAATAAGCTTGACTCCAAAAAATCACACCTTGATGAGTTTAACTTTTTAGTGAAGAAAAACGTGCACAGAAAAAACATACATGACATATACATCCAAAGTGTTCAAAAAGGTGGTTCTACCTTAACAGGTTTGTAGGTTCTTAACAGGTCAAAAAACTGTGTTTGCTCCTAGGCTTCCAACTCTAGACTGACAAACATTTCCAGACACAGGTGCTCTTAATACAGAAAGCTTCTAATCAAAGGCTGTTCTAGCAACTGGCTCAATGAACTTAATTAGCTGTAAACTCACAAGCATGTACAAAATAATAGCAATCATGCAATGTAATCCAAATACTCAAAGTACTCAAAAATACTCTAATACAGAATTCTTTCAAATATGGCTCTCACAATGGTAACATAGGAATTTTGTTCTTGGCTTAACTAGAACAGAATATACAGTATGTACATATCTAAAAGAAAACAAAAAAGAGCTATTTTTGGTGGCAGATTTTAAGAGACACATTTTCCTACTGGTGTAAATGGTAAGTGGACATCTGTTTTTTTTATTTTATATACTTTTTTTTATTGGAATCTTTAGTAACATGATAAACACATCAGAGTATAAACAACTATAAAATATAAAACAAGAAAAGACAATGACAGATAATTTGGTATGAATTCAAATAAAATATACAACATAAAAAAACAACAACAACAAACAGTTATACAGATACAAAAGTGGACATCTAGTTTTGGTCAACTACCTCCTGAGTTGTGTCTCCCAACTTATCACAGAATAATATCTTCGGTTGCTGCTTTCTTTGAAATCACTTGTTAAAAACATTTAACAAAGCAAGAAAGGACCTGTGTTTTCAGAATCATGGTATTGTGTGGCCATCGTCGTTTACAGATTAGTCAAGGCCCTTATTGGTTCCATGGCCAGGTATTGATCTGCCTTTGCTCGTTGCCTTACACTGATTAACCTCAGCCTTCGGAGACCCTGAAAGGCATAACTCAACATGTTTTATTTCTGTCTATTGAGAAAACCACGACCCAGAAGCAGACTCCTTATATAGCTCTCTCCACTTGATTGAACAAATGAGCAGTTTTCTATGGAGTAGGGAGAGTCTTTGAACTTCAGTCTGTCTGTATGAGCATGGATGTGGTCGAAAACACAAAGGAGAGAGAAAACTTTTCATTGGAAATTAAAGGCAGTTTTTTGTCTAAAAAATACAACTAAAGCCCCTGGAGGGAAAAAAAAAGTCTGCTTGTTGCAATCTGAAACATGATTTTCTATCAAACACTCTAAAAGAATCATAGAACTTCATTCTCTTCCTATGAGGTAGTTGCCCGCTTTTAGGCACGGGGGGACAAAGGGTCCAAGAAGGCATGCAAAGGTCAAAGCCCGCGTGACCTCTCCCATTGAAAGTGTCTCCTCATCCCCCAGAATTTATATGAAGGCCAAGGCACCATGCATTGAAAGGTGGGGGCCCCTCGCACACCTACTTCTTTTGTCCTTGCCACTCCCCCACGACCATGAGATATTGCTTCCACCAGCTGTATCCTGTTGATCGATATATCCTATCACCTTCAACCCCCCCCCCCCCCCCCCCTCCCCCTATCCAAAAGAACATCCTGATAGGATGATGGGTTTAATTTGTAGCACGGGACATCTGTTGGGGCCTCTGATGCAGTGTAGTTGTCGGTATACCAATGCAGTGTTCTTTTTCTATGCCGCCCCCTGCAGGGAGGTGGTGGAATACATGGTGCAACACTTCAAGCCCCAGCTGTTTGGCGATAGGAAGCCAGTGTATGATGGCAAGAAGAACATCTATACGGTGCTAGCACTTCCTATCGGGAGTGAGAAGGTAGGTGTATGGCATCTTTTTATTAGCTAATGTGTACACACAATTGAGCGTCCATATTTCAGTACAGTATTGTTTATTATTTGCATCCACTGATGCCATGCAATCATTGCTTCATTTGTCTTTTCTGTTTTCACTCTCTTTCTCTCCTATCTCACCCCTCACATTCCCTCCAGGTGGATTTTGAGGTGACCATCCCTGGGGAGGGCAAGGACCGTATCTTCAAGGTGTCCATCCGCTTTCTGGCCAAGGTGTCATGGCGCCTGCTCCAGGAGACTCTGGTCAGCGGTCGACTGCAGGTCCCCCTGGACTCTGTCCAAGCCCTAGATGTAGCCATGCGCCACCTGGCCTCTATGAGGTACATCACGCACAGTACACACCCAAACGGTGGTCAGGTGTATTTATTCACATGATTATAGTACAGTCCAGTCACAAAAACGCACAAAATAACCAAATGATAAATCATTTTTTGCCCTCTGCTTCTCTTTTATGTAGCTTGGAGGCACAGTTGCTAGATTTTACTTTCAACCTCTCTCTTTCTGTGCATGCTTTTTCCACGGTTATTTGTTGTGTGCTACATTAAAACATGCCACATCAGCCAGCTAGCAAGGTTAATGGGGGGTGCTCCCTACACATTCATTGGGATCAGACTCAATGCTTCAGGACTCTTGAGTCAACAAATAAAAGATGCTTGTTAGCTGAGTTGTTCCAATACCCCAATACAGCCTAGATTGCTGGTATTGGCGAGTACACAAGTCTATATGTACCAATCCGATACCATGTAATTTAGCGGTTATAAGCGTGCAAGCAGTTTTAACTGCTTGCACGCTTGACCTGGTAGTCAAACCACTATGTCAAGGAAGGGTCTGTTTGTGTTTATTTCTTTTTTATTCCTGGATTTACTTGTGTGGAAGGATTCAATTATAATACCTTATGAAATGCTGTCAAAACCCGTTTTATCACTGAAGAAAATATGCAGACATGACTGCATTTCTTATTTTCAGGTGCCAATTTTGTATAAACAAAGATTGTGCCTGATGTCAGCGATGAGTGTGTCTTTCTTCTGAAATGTCCCCTATGGGACAGAAGCTTTACTGGAACATTAACTCACACTGAGGTCATAACTGTCTAGTCATCCTTCAATGCTATTGCTTCTAAAGCCCAATGTATATTATACCGCCGTATCACGTATTATAACTTGAAAATCCATTATTTGTGGTGACACCATCGTGTGATGGAGTAGAACCTACGCTTAACCCTCTCCCAATCTCTCCTATCAACTAGGTACACACCAGTGGGTCGTTCCTTCTTTTCCCCTCCCGAAGGTTACTACCACCCCCTGGGCGGGGGGAGGGAGGTATGGTTTGGTTTCCACCAGTCGGTGCGTCCTGCCATGTGGAAGATGATGCTCAACATTGACGGTGAGTCAGTGGAGATGAACTCATCAGTGAACGGAGTCTCATATCTCGCAGACCAGACAATGACCTCAACCCCCGTAAACATATAAAAATGTGATGTCTAGATGGAAAACTTTACACAGAGCAACCTTTCATTCAGAAAGACTAAATGCAAATAGTGATTAAAAAAGAGAGAAACATTCAAGCCAAATTAAAAAGCCGAATTGCACTCAAAATATACTAACAATATCAGGTTATTTAATGCATATCTACTCATTAGACCTTTTGTGAGTATTTCTGGACGTGTGAATTAAATGCCTTTTAAAAGTAAGGGATAAAATTACAATCGTAATCGTTCGATGAATTCTACCTCCAGTGGTTCACTGCTGCTCTGTGTCCCCCTCTAGTGTCTGCTACGGCCTTCTATAAAGCCCAGCCGGTCATCGAGTTCATGTGCGAAGTCCTGGACATCCGTAACATCGACGAGCAGCCCAAGACCCTCACCGACTCCCAGCGGGTCCGCTTCACCAAGGAGATCAAAGGTGGGCTACTTAACAGTAAGAAACTATTTTGCCACCTCACACCTCTTGAGAGATCAGATGTCTACAACAGCTTCTAGTCCCCATTTCATATGATTTCTGCATTTCACGCCACTTTTAAAACATACTTGGCCTGATTCACTAAGCTGTTCGTAAATAGTGCCTAAATAAAGTGACCAAAGGGGTGTGTAGATTGATCTCTAAGCACAATCTGACGTGCGATTCACGAAAGCGAGTGTACAGCCTTGATTTGTGTGTATCGCAGGTGTTCCTCATTTTTGTCTGAAAGGGGAACGTTCACATGGAGAATAATTTGCATTGCTCCACGCCCCATCTAAGACCATAAAAGGCAACCGGAAATGTTGTATGTAAGAAGAAAAACGTCACCACTCCTCAAAATGGACAAGATTACAACGCGGCAGGACGCACCGGTCGCACCCACTTGACAACTTGTAGATCAGCACAAGAGAACGTTAATAAAGTAAATAGCCGACTCTCACGTGTAATGAGAGTTAGTTTACAAAGTTTAACTTCACGACCAAAGGCTAATAAGACTTGGAATGGATATGGCATAATAGCCCTTTCTACTGAACAATTGCTCACTCACCTTTGCCGAGGTAAAAAGATGATGCTGGAATCCGCCAATATCCGGTGATTGTCTTATCAGAGCTTTATTGATTACTGAGGGGAATCTGTCCTTTGGACGAACCCTCCACTGTCCTACATCGGAATTGGAATTGGAGTAATGGACACAGCTAGATTTCATCCATACTGTATCGTCATCTGATGGTGAGACTGCCTCATGTGATGTGGTCAATATTATAAATTAATAGCGCGACATTGGAGTTGGCATGAAAGCCCAATAGGCGAAACTGTGGCCACACGGCAAACACGCCGAGGGATCTAATAATTCGGCTCTAAATGTGTCAGCTGAAAAGAAAAGAAAATCGGTTTAATTTGCATCATGTCTATAATATGCATACAAGCCATAGATCGTTTGACATATATATATATGTATATATATTATTTTATGTGTTGATAAATGTTGGCCACATACATATCTTATTTGGGGTTTGGCACTATAGTAATTGATTTCGCATGAATAATAAGGCATTCTTATGACATACGCATGTAAGTTTGCCTCCGAGCAGACCTGAGAAAGAGCTGACCTCCGGCAAAATTCACGATTCACAATTCAAAAGATCGACGAATCAGACTCGCGACGTGGGAATTTGCATAAATTCCTATACGTACAAAATCTGGGCCAAAACAGCTTAGTGAATCTGGTTAGGAACATTTCTTTGTAAAGTTTGGTGTGATAACATTTTTAGGCTAAGTTCATTATGTTAATTATATATTCTGTTTTAGGCTGGGACTTGGGTAGCTCTTTGATCTGCTCTGTTACACTAACCTGTACTTGCCGTGTGTGTGTGTGTGTGTGTGTGTGTGTGTGTGTGTTTGTTTGTGCGTGTGTGTGTGTGTGTGTGTGTGTGTGTGTGTGTGTGTGTGTGTGTGTGTGTGTGTGTGTGTGTGTGTGTGTGTGTGTGTGTGTGTGTGTGTGCATGTGCATACCCTGCATTTGGTTGGTGTTCAGGCCTGAAGGTGGAGGTGACTCACTGTGGTCAAATGAAAAGGAAGTACCGCGTATGCAATGTCACCCGACGTCCAGCAAGCCACCAAACGTAAATGTCTTCTTATAGTCTATATGCACATAACCACATAGATAGTATATGGTTTGTGTATGACATTTGTCCCACAAAGTAACAAACCCTCAGGATTTGGAACTAAACTTACAAGTGCACAGTCACATACCCAAAATGCAGAGAAGATGGGTTATACATGCCCTAGTCTCGTGTGGCCAGCCCTCTAATCTCGCTCCACTCCCAATGGAGGTCTGGAGAAAATGTTTTTTTGAAACAGTGGATGGAATGAGCGAGCAGCTCACTTGCTGTGGGTAAACTGTGTGAGTGGTGACAGGAACAGAGTTCGTCTGTGTTTTTCCAACCGGGTGCGAACCAAAACTCTATCGAAAATGTATATCCATCAGCACAATTGGAAGAGAAAAGTATTATAACAATGCCTGAGGTCTGTGCACTGCACAATATAAACTAATTTATATCAACAGCTTTTGTTGGCGTAATGTTACTTGCTGCAGTCACCATGTTTGTTCCGCTGAATAGTAATTTAATTTGTAAATATTGATGTGCGCACCTTGTCGAACCCCTCCTCCGCTGTGGAACAGCTCCTGTCCATACTCTCAACGGCCTGCGGCACCCTCCCCTTTTATCCACTTTTCACTTCAACGTTTCCCAGGCTTTCTTTATGAGAAAGCAAGCCTGGGATACATGATTATACTTGATGATTGATTATGCTTATTATACTTAATTATACATGATGTGGTGATACGAAAAACGAATCATCCAGTGCTTAAAGTGGGGATCAAAAAGTCATGTACAGTACTAATAGCCTACTGAGTGTTGTGGGATACTCACTCCAAATAATATTTGTGATTCATAATAGTAATGCTTAGTTATTCCACATTTATGGGATGTAGACATTGAAATGTTTGTATTCTCATGCTCTGTTCCAGGTTTCCCCTCCAACTTGAGAGTGGGCAGACAGTAGAATGTACAGTGGCCCAGTACTTCAAGCAGAAGTACAACTTGCAGCTGAAATACCCCCACCTGCCATGTCTACAGGTGGGACAGGAACAGAAGCACACCTACCTGCCCCTGGAGGTGAGAAGAAGACAAAGATCTTGTACATGGAAGCCTAACATGCAGTGAATGCATTCATCATTAAAGACATCAAAGGATGATAACTAATAACACCCACTCTTTTATCACTTGTCAACTTGTGATGTGACAATAAACTTGTTTATTGAGAGGGTTGTTTTTTTCAGGTGATGTATTACAATTTACACTCTAAAGCAGGGGTCTTCAACGTTTTTCAGCCCAAGGACCCCTTAGCTGAGAGAGAGAAGAAGCAGTACATGTTGTATACAATTGTGTTGCAGATTAAAAGCTTTCATAGATTTCATAGATAGTTTCATAGACTTGTTTGACAGCACTGTCATCGGTGTTGGATTCATGTTAATGTGTATTTTCAGACATTTAACCACTTTAAACCGTCAATACTTAGTAAACTTGACCTTTCACTCTGTGCTTGGTCTGCTCTTTTCCCCCCCCAGCCAAACCTCTAGGCCGGAAATAGCCGATCTACAAGCTCACAACGCCTCGCGCTCTATTTTTGGCTAAAGTTCTCCTCAGAATAGGAATGCTAGGGTTCAAGTAGTTAATGTAAAAAAATAAAATCCTATCACACAAAGATTTGGCAGTCCCCCTGTAGTAACTCTGAGGACCCTCTAGGGGTCCCTGACCCCCTGTTGAAGACCCCTGCTCTAATGAATGTAATAATTGAGAATTCAACCAAACATAAATGAGAACATGGCCTTAAAAAAAATATTTTAAATGATACATAATGGCATTACTGAATGTGTAGTCCCAATTTCTCAATTACCAGTCATACACACCACTAACTTTGACCTTGCTTGTTACAGGTGTGTAACATTGTAGCAGGTCAGCGGTGCATCAAGAAGCTGACTGATAATCAGACCTCCACTATGATCAAAGCCACAGCTCGCTCTGCACCAGACAGGCAGGAAGAGATAAGCAGGCTGGTGAGTGGTGGGGCCCCCTAGTGGGTAGAGGCTGCACAGCTGTCTACTAATACTGCACAAGTGTTCCAACAATTACACTGGACATAATGAAAGGAAGTTACAACGGATGCATAGTAATAGTTGCCATGTGTACAGTAGTGAGCTTAATGTTACTTAAGGCAGTGATATGCATAGAGTTTGTTATCTCTGCCCGAACCAGATGGGGCTTGGAGGTTTGGGCCGGTATTTGTTACATTTTTCTTTCAGGCTTTTAGTTTTTTATTTGTTTGCAATAAATCTCATAAATTAATTTAGCAAAACTGGTCTAGGTGATGCCATATGCCATCCGGAACCTATTTGAATGAATACCGTGTTATTTTGACCAATCTGTTCAGTAGAGTATGTTAAAGGCAACTGCAGTGGTAGTGCAGTAGTGGGTAGACTACTGGTTGAGAAGAAGTATTGCTTGAAGCTCAAAGTGCATTATCTCCCGTGGATAAGCAGGCGTTCTGTATTAGCTGTAAATGTTGAGCATTATAAATGTAGGCCCTCGCGTGGGAGACGAGGGTTTGAATCCCGGGTAGATCATAAATCTTATGGACTGCAGATTAAAGTGACAGACAGTGCTCAAGTTTGTGAGTTATTCTCGTTTTTAGACCTATGGTGTCCTGCCTGCAGGTTAGTATAGGTCTACTGACAAATTCAGCATTTATATATTGTGCTGACAGTTCAGTTGCACTCCGCAGAATCTGGGTGATAGCCTATAGGAAAATTCGGCCGGGTTTTGGGTTTGAATATGCTACTAGACCAATGTTTCTGGTTAGTCTAGGCTTAAATTGTTGGGCCTCATACTGTGCAAGCTCTAATGCATACTAAAAATGTAAGTTATTTCTATCCCAGTTATTAAACATGCAATAAAAATACAATTTACTCTGCACAGATGAAGAACGCAAACTTCAACCTGGATCCATACATCCAGGAGTTTGGGATCAAGGTAAAGGATGAAATGGCCGAGGTGACAGGAAGGGTTCTTCCTGCCCCCATCCTGCAGTATGGAGGAAGGGTAAGTCATTCA
The DNA here is from genome assembly GCF_963280865.1 of Gymnoscopelus braueri. Lineage (NCBI taxonomy): Eukaryota > Metazoa > Chordata > Actinopteri > Myctophiformes > Myctophidae > Gymnoscopelus > Gymnoscopelus braueri. The sequence goes on from NC_137605.1 coordinate 26,630,118, forward strand.
CTATCTGTTGTTTGGCCCTTGTTGTGTTGATTAATGTTACTTGGCTTTGATATTTGCATACAATACCACTTAAGCCCCTTTCACACTATAGTGGCAATAACCCTGCTGCTCCTGAAGGTCCCATTGTTTTCAGTTAGACACCTTCCCAAACCTCACAGTGTGCAGTGGACATTTTTGCCACACTGCAAAAATATTTAAACTTTTTGCCTGCGCTAGGATTATCAGACTATAATGTGGCTGCATCACCACCCATCACTGCATACACCTCCAGCATATTTTTCATTGCGCTGACCCAAACCTGCGACCTTTCATGAAATTCCTTAACATTCTAATTCACGGACATAAACCTAATCATCTAATCCATGATTAAAACCAAAATCTAGAGGTCTGTTTGCATGATTGTGCTTTTAATTACCAAGAAACAGATCAAATGTGAGTGGAATATATAGGCTTTAATTTGCTTATGGCAGTGGTAAATGCAAATATCTGTAACCAGCAACATTTCAGCTAACTGTTCTGTTATATTGTGTTCATTGTACCAAAACTATTGGATTTGGCTCATTGAAGTTTTGTTTGAATATTGCTTGCTTGTGTTCCTTCATCCACAGAACCGTGCCATAGCTACACCCAACCAGGGAGTGTGGGACATGAGGGGGAAGCAGTTTTATAATGGCATAGAGATCAAAGTGTGGGCGATCGCCTGCTTTGCTCCCCAGAAACAGTGCCGGGAAGAGGTACTCAAGTAAGTACTAGTTAGCATCAGAAGTGTGATTTGACATCATACTGATTTGTGATTTAAAAAATATATAATTAAATGATGCCATTTCGGTCAGGTCCTTTTCTAAAAAGAGATCTTTGAGCTCAACTCACTACCTCGTAAAATAAATGCAAAAAAAGAAAATCAAATCTAATTCATAATTGTACAAATGAAAATTAAATTAAATTAAAAAACATCAGATTACTGTTATGCATTTGCTGTAGCTGGTTCAGTGGCAAATGTGCATTCATCCGAAACATTCCTGGAATAGCCTATTGTAACGGAGTAGCCCTGCCCGATGTGAAAGGGGAGTGAATGTAATGGAGTAGCCCCAGCCAGCTCGTATCTCCCCTGGTCAAGGGTGATTGCCCTTTAGCTGAGTGGATGATGTTTGGTTTCCCAAGTTTGGGACCCGGGTTTGAATAATAGAGTTACACCTATATTTCAACATCATGGTATTTAGCATTTCTCATGCTTTACAGACCCAGGAAGAAACATACAAAGTACAATAAATGTACCTGCAGTACAGGAATTGGTGTCAGTGGTGTAGACATTTTGCTTGCTTAGGATTACACAGCCCCTACTGACATGGTACAGGAATAGCAGGACCTCACCTGCAGTATAAAGTGACAGGCATATGATTGACAGTCATTCATTAAATGCTGTATACTTACTGTAGCTTGTGTTGCAGAGTTTCTTTTCTAATTGCCAGATTTTCTATCCCTCTTTTCTCTCAGGAACTTCACAGACCAGCTGCGTAAGATCTCCAAGGATGCTGGGATGCCGATCCAGGGCCAGCCATGTTTCTGTAAATACGCCCAGGGGGCAGACAGCGTGGAGCCCATGTTCAGACACCTGAAGAACACCTACTCTGGACTGCAGCTCATTATCGTCATCCTGCCGGGAAAGACTCCAGTCTACGGTAGGATATCTCACCTGTACATGACCGGGCTTTTCCATGTGAGGAATGTTTTTGTATTTGTTGTGTATTTATATACACTAAAACACAGAAGAGAGGGGAAAAGATTGCAAACCATCATTAAATTAATCTATCTCAAAACATGCCTGGTTGTTGAAATATTGACCACCATAGAAGGATGATCAAATCAGTCGATGTTTTATAAAACAATACAGCCTACATTACTTGCATGTAGTTCTTGACACCTGAAGTCTGTTGATCCCCATCAGCTGAGGTGAAGCGTGTGGGAGACACCCTCCTGGGCATGGCCACCCAGTGCGTCCAGGTGAAGAATGTGGTGAAGACGTCCCCTCAGACCCTCTCCAACCTCTGCCTCAAGATCAACGTCAAGCTGGGAGGCATCAATAACATCCTGGTACCTCATCAACGGTGAGTGTACTGACTGCATTTGACTACATTGAAATTAGTTTGCTTTAATCAAATAAATATGAAAGCAGGGTTTAACATTACTCGTCCATTAGTCTTCTTCTTTTTCTTATTTTTGCCAGGCCGAAGGCCAGAGATTATGTCCGTCTGTGTGTCTGTTTGTTTGTGTGTCCATCTATGAACAGCTAATCTCCGGCACGCTGAACCGATCAGCATGAAGCATGCATAGTCCGAGTTGGATAAGAACCTCTACCCCAACATTCAAATTGGTCTCATGGTGGTGCTATTATAGCCTGGTTCACCTTTTGGTCCATATTTATTGGTCGTACAGTCAAAAACTTTTTTTCCTGGATACCTTGGCTCATGGCGCAACTACCCACATAGGCCATTTTGCGTTTTCTTCAAAACACTTTTTAATACTACTCCTACAGATTTTGTCCAAAACTCACACAAATCGGTACGCATGTGATCAAGATGTTTGTCCTTCAGATTGTCAATATTCCACTGAGATAGACTCCACCCAAAAAAATAGATTACTTTAATTTGTTCATCATTATAACTTGAGCTAGGTTCACCCCTAATGGTAAGTCGGCGAGCTAAATGAATTTATGTATCTTGGTGAAGTGGTGTCATCAGTACACAAGTAGTGTCCTACCATGTCCTACCAACTAAAGGCAGCTACATGCTCCAAATTAATCTGATTATTACAAAATGACGTCACTGAGCAGTGGTGATAAACGGTGAGGTGATCACTGGTCACCTCGGCACACATGGCTGTTTTTACTCTACACCCACCCACCTCTCCAATAGTGCGTTCGGAACCAGAGGAACAGCAAAGGAGTATGATGGTGTCTTATCAATAGGAGGAACTTTAGGTGGATAAGTGAGTTTGGTGGACGGATGGATTCATTTGGAGCATGTAGGAACCTTAACTCTGTGATACTATAAAAGAGGCAGTGCCACTCCTATGTTTTATTAAGCTATGTTTTCTGTCATCATGTTTCCTATTGAGTTTATCAAAAAATGTACTTGATGCATCTTGAGGGCAAGTTAGTAGATAAAAGGTGCATGGCAGACAGCTATTTGATAACGGTTTACATAATAGCTCTTCTCTGCTGTTATCTGTGCAGGAAGGTTATGATTTAATAATTTAGCATTTCAGTTACATTTGGGCCTCTCCCCTGGTCCCATCCACACCCCTGCCTGAAATAATAATTTGATGACTTCAAATTAAGTGACCCAGTAGCCTCGTAATGAATGAGCGTGATTCTATCTCCTCATCCCTTCCTGCTCCCAGGTCAGCAGTGTTCCAGCAGCCAGTTATCTTTCTGGGAGCAGACGTCACACATCCCCCTGCTGGAGATGGGAAGAAGCCCTCCATTACTGCTGTAAGTCTCAACATTTTACAGCCATTTTACTCCCCACGCAGGTGCAGTGGGGAGGAGCAATATGGGGTGGGCAAAAGCCAGGAAGATATTCATTTTAATCTCAGTTAAGATTGTGTGGTCGCAGCTCTTAACTGGTCAACTGCTACTGCTATGCCCCCTCTCATGTGGTTCTTTGTCTGGTGTCTTCAATTAAAGTTAGCTGAGCAGACAGTCTAATGTGGTCAGCCAACGTGAGTCTGTCTAAATGGAATGTCAGGATCTCAGTGCGAAATGCTGTTTCATCTGTATATATATATATATATATGTGTGTGTGTCTCGGATTCACCATAAATGAGGCTGAACAAGATATACAGACTACTTAAGAGAGGAAGTAGAGGGATAAGTGGAAAGAAGAGTGGACTCAGCCCTGACTCACTGTCCAAAGAGGAAATTACGTCACCGCAAGCCTCGCCATCCCTATGTTGGCTTGGCTGTGGTTGACTTCACAGTTGCCAAGCGATTATGACAAACACTTGAGTCACAGAGAGAGGTTAGGTTTAGAGTGGTTTGACTGGCTGACACAGGAGAAGCATGTTAACCAGGAATGATAGTATAGTGGTGGTTTTGCTGCACTATAAATGTTTAATTATACTGAGCCTTCACAGCCTGTAGGGGATGCTAGTACACCAATAGAATAACTGGGAACAGTAAAAAGTTTTGTTCTTTTAGTGAATTCCATGATTTTATGATTCTATGAATTCTATGATTAATAATTCCCTACTGTAATTTACTTTTTTTAACCTGATGTATCTGACCATGTCAACAAAGTGGAATAAAAATATCTTTATAGCTATGAATTTAGAGTACTAGCGGGGGAGGGAGGATGCTTATAAACTAATATTCATGAGCACTCTGAGCATTTACTGTAGACGTCCAATACGTGAGCTGTGAGGGCAGTTTAGCAGTAGCACCACTCAAAATGTGCCCACTAACTATGTAGGTTTGGAGTCTATGCTTAGTGTTCAGTTGTGATTTTCTTCTTTCATCTCCTTCCTTCCACTTGGTTTATGACAGGTGGTAGGCAGTATGGATGCCCACCCCAGCAGATACTGTGCCACAGTGAGGGTCCAGAGGCCCAGACAGGAGATCATTGAAGATCTATCTTACATGGTGCGTGAGCTGCTGATCCAGTTCTACAAGTCAACCCGCTTCAAGCCCACCAGGATCATCTTCTACAGAGATGGAGTTCCAGAAGGGCAGCTGCCACAAGTATGTGCAACTTTAAGTTGAAATTTAAATTTAAATCGATAGTTAATGTTTTGGGAATTAATACACAATACAACATTTTTCCCCCTCTCTTTGTGCCTTTGTGAGATGAACCGTAGCTTTCCTTTTTTGGTAATCATTATTACTACTCTGGTAAATGAGTCATGGGCTTGTGTTGTGCAGATTCTCCACTATGAGCTTCTGGCCATCAGAGATGCGTGCATCAAGTTGGAGAAGGATTATCAGCCGGGTATCACCTACATTGTGGTCCAGAAACGCCACCACACACGCCTCTTCTGTGCCGACAAGTCTGAAAGAGTGAGTTCCTTTCACAAGCCCTGCGTTGCTCTGAATAATCTGAATGTGCAGGCTTTTCTGCCTTTTGGTGTGCGCCTTAACCACAAGGACATCGGCCTTTGTTAGTATTGAATTTGTTAGTATTAAAGTAAAGTGAATATCAGCAACACACAACCAGTGTTCATAGCGTTCTATGCCTCTAGCGAGGACAGATTTAGCAGTTAAATATGAGCTGAATAGTGAATAGTCACGATATTGTTTGAGTTCTGTTTCATTTCCCCAGCGTATTATTTATTTCTGTCTTATGTAAAGTCTTATGCAATCCCTTGTTTGAGCAATCTGATTTATGCTATTATAATTTTGCGCTCCCAAGAGTAGGAAGACTTGAACAAACAGGAGATTTTTGGTCTCATTTGGTTTGAGTGCTTTATTGTTTACAGTTTTGTACTTTTGTGGCCGCCGGGTAGGCATGTAGTATTTAATAATTACCATTCTGTATTGTCTATGCCTAGATTGGGAAGAGTGGAAATATTCCTGCAGGGACCACTGTGGACACCAGCATCACTCATCCCTTTGAGTTTGATTTCTACCTGTGCAGCCACGCTGGTATACAGGTAAAATTAAATAGGATGTTGTTATAGACCCATAATCGTTTCATGTCTAATTAGGTTGTTTTACATAACCAATGTTTAGTTGTTTGCTTATTCTGTTGATTGCCTGTTCTGTTTGTCCAGGGTACTAGTCGGCCCTCTCATTACTATGTCCTGTGGGACGACAATCGTTTCACCGCCGACGAGTTGCAGATCCTCACCTACCAGCTGTGCCACACTTACGTGCGCTGTACCCGTTCTGTCTCCATCCCCGCGCCAGCCTACTATGCCCGTCTTGTGGCATTTCGTGCCCGCTACCATCTGGTGGACAAGGAACATGACAGGTGTGTGCTTATCAAGGATTTATGTCAAATGTTATCTACAAATAATTCAAATTTTAAAGGAAAGAGTAGCAGTAGAATGTTATGGTAATGACAGGTTTCACTTAACAATGCACAAGTTCACTTTTTGTTTTGATAAGCGCTGGGTTCATTTATCAGAATAGGATGGGGAATTCACAATCACGTGGAAGCTGACAATTCTTTTGACACTCTTGATCAAATAGTTGTTTCTCATTTAAAATATGAAGAATGCGTTGTAACACGATGGTGACCGCTGTTCTATGTTTCCATCTTATCTAGCGGGGAGGGCAGCCACGTGTCCGGTCAGAGTAACGGCCGGGACCCCCAGGCGCTGGCCAAAGCTGTTCAGATTCACCACGACACGCTGAGGACCATGTACTTCGCCTGAGCCACACACTCCACGGCCATCGTCCCGCCTTCACTCCTACCTGAGTGGGCATACAGCCCACAGTAAGGCACCAACCACCTCATCCCCATCCCTTCCTCCCTGCAACGGCCTACACATACTCCACAGACCTCCCATGTCTGACAAAGCCAAGTCAGCCCCCCCCAAGGAAAAACAAAGCATAAAATCCTTCTCCTGTAAAACGCAGGCAGACTCTACAGCCTCATGCACTCACAAATGGTTATGAATATTATTGTTATTATTGTCCTTTTGTTGTTTTTACCTTACCAGGACTATTGCTCTTTTTTTATGTTGAATTTTTAAAATGTGGGTATTATATTATTGTTATTGTATTGTATGCTACCTTCACACTCCTATGTATGTAAGTATGCAATATGGATGGGAGGACAACGGGCGGTAAATGACAACAACAAAAAGACGATGATGAAACTTTTTTGACTGCCACCACGATGCTGCCTCTTTACCCATCCGAATGCCGGATGCCAGTGTTCCAAGCTCTTTGGTACGGGGCCCCTTCAGAGGGGTGGTAATGGACACTACACCTTTTATCATCATTTTAACATTGTCATGAACTGCATTCTTGCTTTTGTTATGTTTTTGAATAATGTTTTTGTTTGTTTTTTAAGGCCTTGATGAGGCAGTGGTATGGTACATTAGCACTTAGCGATAGCATGTAGACGCTGCCAGTCCCACACACAAGAGTTTGTTAGTGTGTGAGGCTAGCCTTCTGGTCTTTATAATATTGAATACAGAGGAAGAGCAGGTGTAGCATTATTGTAGATACAGGAGTAAATTCCTGCCACACACTATGTGCTGGTTGGCCAGTCCCTTAGATCATTTAGCCAATAGAGACAAACTTAGTGTAACGATAGAGGGACCATTTGCATAGAGTGTATCAAATATACTTGCACCCCATGCACCTAAACCAGCATTATTAACCAGCCAAATGAAATGTGATACCAACCAATGGAAATGGGGCACTTAAACAGGAAGATAATCTTTTGTTTCTGTATGCATAGCTCTTATAAGAATTACGAGGCACTTTTTTAATTTACGTTATGGTTTGTTTCACTTCTGACTGGGGATACCTGTCTTATGAGGCTAGACACAATTTGCCTGGAAATCGCTCACTCTCACCCTCTCATAGTGTGAACAAAAGGCAACAAAGGCAATAGGCAAGGTCAGATCTCCTTTGTAGATTTGAATGCAGGCAAATGGAAGCCTGTGATCACTTGAAGTGCTGCAAAGCTGAAACCACATTCAGCACTTGACCTTGCTATGATCATTCTCCACATTCCAATATGTATCACTGGACATGACACCAAACGGTGGACACCATTAACATCCACTCACGCACACCTTCCCATAATCCAGACACCTACACCTCGTATTAAGTTCTTCCGCCTACACCATTGCAGGTGTTTTACAGGCACTGATTACTCTGAGCCTCGCCAACGTGAGCACATTAACATGTCAGCCTCTCAGTTCCGCTCTTAGCATGTAGAGATCCCCCCTTTTCAAATGCACTTAGCCCCTTATCTCCCTCTAACCCCAAAAACATATGGACAAATACCCCCCTTTTTTCTAGCTTATCCCTATGCTCTCTATCCTTGTCTTTTAACGTCATCTACCTGTGTCATTCCTTGCCCCGCCCCCCAGTCTGTGCTAGACATTCCCCATTGGTGCGCTGTGTGCATGAGCAACACAGATAGGGGGTTGCTGCATAAGTCTGGGTGGGTCATTATTACTACTTTATATGCCCTGCCTTCACATCTCGTCACTTTCTGGCTTTATGGAACAAAAAAATGCATGTAACTATTTTTTATGACTGGATATTCTGAGCCACCTTATTTTGGTTTAGTTAGAGATAGGAGCCTCGTGCTCACCGCTGCCTGTCAGTCATTTTGCCTCGATTGTGTTATGGTTGAAGACTGTTTTTATTTTCCTGTATTATGATTATTATGATTATTGTGACTAGTGTCAGAGTGTTTCCTCAAGAGGGCACTGTGGGGACAGTCTCAGATTTCCACCTCAGTTGCCCTTAAAGCGCCTCAAATGTTATCTGATGGTTAGAGCCCCTTTGAACCGAAAGGGATCCTATGATGATGTAAATCAGATTAGTTTGATTTTGAATCATGTTTATTAACTTGCATAATCAAATGCCTTTGTACACCGTTTTTCTGATCCTTCATTGTGTCCAAGGTGATTTGTATATATAAATATATATTAACCTGTTATGTATTTTTTGGCTCACCGGTAGCGGGGCCTTTTTCACAGTTGGGGCCAGTGTTACAATACTCCCCCCACTCTGTGTTTAAGATTTCAGCCTGGTGGGCAAGTCCCGGCACAGCTGAATCCAGATGCAGTTTTCTTCGCTCACTGAAGCCACCAAGCACCTTGCAAAGAAGGGGGACAAAACAGGAGTCACCCTGGAAACGCATCATGTGGACACAGGAGAGTCCGCTCCTCTCCGCCCAGCCTCACTGACTAAGCAATATGAAGCCACTGAACAAGAACAGTCCCTGTCATAGCACTTCCCAATAGATTTGAATGAAAGGACATGGAAGCAACTTATTTTGGCTCTGTGTATGTAATAGTATGGGGACTCTGTTGGGGAGGGTTATTTTTTAAAGAAAATAAATTTGTTTTTTATTACTCTTTGGTTTTTGGTTGTTGTTTAAAGTATATGTAGATAGGTAGGTAGGTAGATGGATAAATAGATGGATGGATGGATGGATCGACAGACCTTTATCCCACAAGGGAAATTCAGTCACCATGGCAGTTACAGCAGTCATACAAAAACCCTAGAAAGAACAGATAAAAACACAGATAAGAAAGATAAGAGACGCAAGAATATATATACACACACACACACACACACACACACACACACACAGACACACACACTCACACACGCACACATACACACCTATGGTATGTCGGGCAGAAACCAGCTATGTCCAAAATATTCACTTTTCAGGAAATGAAAAACATGTTTTTAGAACAACAATACTGCCTCATCAAAGTTTTTTTGGTGACTTCATACATTGTCAGATACTTGAATGTGTCCTTATATTGTCATCACTTTACCCAAATACAGCTCAAGTGGAGTTAGGAGCTTTTTGACCATTAATGTGGAGATAGGTATTGTTTCCGTCTGACTTCATCATTCTAATCAATGATGGACAAAACAACTATCTCCACAAGTTGGAGTTAGGTGGTTTGACCGACAGTTTGAGGATCCAATGGAGTTAGGAGGTTTAGTCAGAAGCGCTTTTAATACTTTTCATTGGTTCAATATTTGTATAATCCACACACAGACGTAAAGGGTAGCACTGATTTATAAAAAATTAAAACGTTGAAAAATGGAGATCTGGTTTCTGCCCGACAGCGATGATATACTATACACCAAGAGTTGTGTTTACTTAGATTTTCTTCATTCAGGTGAGCTATTCATTACTACTTTCAAAGGTTTCATGACAATGTGAGTATCAGAACAGACTTGCACCCCGCATGCACCTAAACCAGCATTATTAACCAGCCAAATGTGATACCAACCAATGGAAATGGGGCACTCAAACAGGAAGATAATCTTTTGTTTCTGTATGCATAGCTCTTATAAGAATTACGAGGCACTTTTTTAATTTACGTTATTTGTTTCACTTCTGACTGGGGATACCTGTCTTTTGAGGCTAGACACAATTTGCCTGGAAATCGCTCACTCTCACCCTCTCATAGCGTGAACAAAAGGCAACAAAGGCAATAGGCAAGGTCAGATCTCCTTTGTAGATTTGAATGCAGGCAAATGGAAGCCTGTGATCACTTAAAGTGCTGCAAAGCTGAAACCACATTCAGCACTTGACCTTGCTATGATCATTCTCCACATTCCAATATGTATCACTGGACATGACACCAAACGGTGGACACCATTAACATCCACTCACACACACCTTCCCATAATCCAGACACCTACACCTCTGCCCAACAGCGATGATATACTATAATGTACACCAAGAGTTGTGTTTACCTCGATTTTCTTCATTCAGGTGAGCTATACATTACTACTTTCAAAGGTTTCATGACAATGTGAGTATCAGAACAGATAATCATGGAGTTACATTTGAAAACATACTTTATGTGAATTGATGAATTTGTGGACAAACAAGGGCAAACCTAGACGTGTGCATGGCTGAGCCTCATCATGGCTCATGGAGCAGATGACCTTCTTGACCTTGACCACCAAATTGCACCATATTGAGTTAAATAAATAAAATGAAGCTTTGTGGCTTTGGGTTGTGATTTGATGACGATGGTGGGGTAACCCTTTGGGGAAAGCCCGATTTTGTTTGGGTATACTTTTGTACTTTTATATAAAGAAAAACGTAGATCTGACTGCAGTACAAGCTCACAACTCGTTGAGGATGCTATGCCTCCTGTTGTGAGCTTGTAGATCAGCTGTTTTTCTTGCAGGACACCATCATAGATGGAGTAAATTAACCACTTAAACCCCAGCATTGGTATTGTGGTTAAAGCTTTCATGCCTCGTTGTGAGCTTGCCGATCGGCTATTTTCGGCGAAAGCTTTCCCCACAACAACAACAACAGACAACAGAAAACAGAAATATACTAGTATTGAGCCCTGAGGCACTCCGGTTACCCATATGGGGTTTAAGTGGTTAAAAAAAAGAGGCGGAGTTCCCCTGTGTGACGTACGGTGACTGAGAGCCCACCTCTTCCTGCCGGTGTCAGAAAGGCAACTTCACCATATTTAGCTCAGGCTGCTGGAGCCCCTACACAGTGGATCTGTCACCCAGGGGCTGAACAAATCTTCACACTAACTGGTTGGAAAAAAAAACAACAAGCCGGAGACTGTTGACAGCCCTCAAATCTGACACTAACGCGACCACTAACGTTAACCACGATCAAGACGACGTCGCAGGAATCCGTCGGCTGCAACAGCTGTGTTTTTATAGCGATAAAAGTGGCCATCTTCTGTCAGAATTTACAACTATCCAGCAGACCCTTTTTTTTTTTAGCCCAAGCCAAGCTAGTTAATTATCTCAAGCTAGCCCAATCTGATCTGCTTTTTGTGGACATTTTCGCCGTCGGGGGTGGCTTCGGAAACTGCTTTTTTAAGGATGAATCTGAAGTCAAACGGAGCTGCTCTTATGATATCTTGACAGACTGTCTCTGTCTCCACTTTGCCCAAAGCCAGTGGGTACCGCGAGCTAACGCGGCTAGCCAGCGATCGTTGAGGTTTCTCCGTGGCAGTGAGACCTGATTGGATACTTAAGTTGCCCTGGACCGGGGTCTTACAAACGGGGACACCACAAAGACCCCCCACCCCCCCGCCCCGCCGGCCTAACGGGACTCTCCGGGGACGGAGGGGAGGAAGGGGCCTTCTGACAGCCCTCTCAGAGGGAGAGGCGGTGCACACCGAGCAGGGATAAGAGTCCCTCCAGCCAGCCTTTTGACAACTGTGATCCGGGTAGTGAACCGGGCAGGGACCTCATGAATGGAAATCGGAACTACAGCAGGTAAAGATGTATTGACCTGTCGGTCTGTTTACCTCGAACTGCAAACTGTTGACATCACGTCTTTGAACTAGCCTCGGATCAAGACTAGTCACATCTGTGATAGGCTTGATCCAAGGCTATCTTTGAACTGAAAAGTTAAAACTACTGAACCTGTCATTGTCATTATGATTGACTATTTTGTAACATGCCAGGTATTTGGTCCCTCTGGGCAAGGTGTGGGTTAATATGCATCTTGTCTCAGGTGTGTTTGACATGACATCTGCCAGGTGCTCTTTGTTTAGCTGTCACCAAGCAGGGAGTTTACTTTTGAGCAAGCATCAATATGTGACAGTTCTTGCTGTTTTGTTAACTTGTTTGTTTCTCAAACGTTGGTTAGTTGATACACATGCAAACAGTTCTCTTCCACTAATGATAGCCTCAGCATCCTCCAGGTCTGGTGTGTGGGTTACTACACCTACCTCCTGGTGCTGTGGTCACACTTGAACTTAATCATCTCGATTACCTACCGTGGTATTGTTTGTTTGTTTCATGGTCATTTAAGTCCACAACTAAACAGAATCAGATGCTCATTTGAATATCTTCATCACACATTGACGATATTATTTGACAGGAGATGTGGTCTGAGACAGGACTTTCTTCGAGGGCTTGTTATTCTCATGAAATCCTGAATGCAAAGATTTCCAGCATTTACATTTTCAAAAGACATGCATCAAAAAAATTGATTTTGCAGCATGAAAAAGCAACCTCTGAGGTTCTTGACTAGTTAATTACAAAACATGTATACTATAGACAATATATTACCTACCTATTTATGCACATTTTCAAAACCATGTCCTTGAAAACCCATAAAATTACATTTCAAAACTTTTTGGATATTGATTAACCATCCTGTACAGACTTGTACAGACATTTTTAACACAATGTTTTCTGCAATACATTTGTTTAAAAGTCACATATTATTTTCTAATGATCAAATTCACTTTTCAGTAATGATACACGTTTTGGAAATTAAGCTGACTGTTTTGGAAATGATAATAAATAAGATTAGCATGTTTCCTTTGAGAACTGTCCAAGAAATATGAAGTTGTTTGATAAACATAATATTCTAACAAATACTGAAGAGTTTATTTAAATATTCTTTAATACTTTTGCTCTACTAAGGCAAGGCTAATTCTATACAGTCAATAGAGCAATAGAACAAGCAAGCGGGCAAGGTAGAATGGTATAAATGCAATCTGACTAATTTCAGTCAACCAAGCATAAGGGGTAGTTGTAGCCCTCTTTGGCTGGGATTCCCCTCTGGATCAAATAGATAAATCATCGTAATATGTTTTATAACAATTATTTTTGCTCTTGCTGCTATTATTGTTGTAATGATAATAATGAAATCCCACTTATTTTAAAACCTAAATGTCAGGTGATAGGGCAATGACAACAGGAGAGAGGAGTAAGCTGCCCTAGTGTCACATGACACTACTATACAGTAGCTGCCTGGATTGATGGAGCAAACTGAGTGATTGCAGTGTGTGAGTGAGGACGGAGTGAGTCTTCGTTGAGCTAAATTAATGATACCAACATATGCTACAGTTGCTAAAGCAAAGCAATATAATGTGACAAGCTTGTTACCTTAGCTTGACCTTACATATTGCTTCATATTAGCATCATATAGCCCCATATTAGCTATGCTATAACCTTAACTATCTATAGACAATTAAGTGTGCATTCAGTCTCTGCGGAGGTTCAGACACACATGCACACACACACACACACACACACACACACACACACACACACACACACACACACACACACACACACACACACACACACACACACACACACACACACAGTGAAAGGACATTATTATTTTTTTCAATTTGTTGCAGATTTTTGCATGTTTTTTTTATATACACGTTTTATTTGTTTATTTTCTTACTTCTTGACTGCTCAATCGTGTTTTCTGGCAAAGATGGAGCTGCATTTTATAATAAAATATTGATAATAAAAGTGTCAAAACATGGAATATTTAATATTGAAGTAAATGCAATCAATATCATCATGTACAGGTGCTGAAGAGAGAATTTATCATTTCATAATTCAAAGTGTTAACATTTTAAGAGACTATCTAGCTTAGTTTCCGTCTAGCAGCTTCTTCGTTGTGATGAATAATGGGATATTTAATCCAACTTTATTCATGTCTTAACAGGAGCACACACAATGTAGCTGAGGATAATTGTTAAGTGTTAATGAGAATTTCAGCTGAAAATGCATGAAAATACGATAACTTTCAAATCTAAAGAACCCTCTGTGAAAGAAGGAGAACACTTATATTTAACATAATACAATTATATTACTAATTTGTAACTTTTATGTTGAAATGATTACTGCCGCCATGGTATGTAATTACATTTCATGAGAATCAACCAATTGACCCCAGCCTGAACTCAATATAGCCGAGCTTGTTGCCAGGTATGGTGTAGGTTTGTAGGCCAGGTTTTTCAGAATGTCCTCCTCATTATGTGCATATGATGATTCAGATTCTAGGCATCTGGCTGATGCTTCTACTCAAAGCAGCTTATAATAAGTGAGCAGGTAAGAGGATTAGTGTCATTCTTAGGTGCACTTTAAATTAATAATATTTAATATGTCAGTTGATTGACAGATGTTTTGCTGTTGTGGGCATTAAACCCTCTTGACATTTATTTTTGTTATTATGTGGTCCGTCTAGCCACCAAGCCACACTGGGCTTGGAAGTCAGATGCTTAACATTAACCATCACCACCTCACCTGAATAGTGCAGTGACCTCAAGTACCCTGGCAAAATTCCTTTCCAGAAGCTGGAGATAAAAAGCCCGGGCCTAGCACACTGGCGGCAAAAGTGTCTCCCTGTTGATTGTAGTGGCGGTTACACTGTCTCGCCTGGCTTTGTCTGAACTAACGGAAGCGTTCCACTTATGCAACCATACACTGGATGGCAGGTACCTCTGAACAGCTAGCGACATGTGATACGGCAAAACTGTTCACCTTCACCCTTCCCTCCTCCCCGGAAAAGTCCCCTCTGCCAGCTAACTGACTGACAGAGTGACCTCTGAGCCCCTCTCAGGTGTGACAGTTCCCAGGGTTGGTAACAGAACAGGAGGGATTTTCCATCAGCCAAGCACCTAATGGCTAACAGACTGGACAAGGTGTGTGTGTGTGTGTGTGTGTGTGTGTGTGTGTGTGTGTGTGTGTGTGTGTGTGTGTGTGTGTGTGTGTGTGTGTGTGTGTGTGTGTGTGTGTGTGTGTGTGTGTGTGTGTGTGTGTGTGTGTGTGTGTGTGTGTGTGTGTGTGTGTGTGTGTGTGTTCCATTTTCAAGCCACTTTTAACATTTGATTACACATGTGTGCTTTGTCTTACGATGTTGTCACTAGCTGAAAAACTGTTATTTTCAGCAAGCAAGTGAAGCAACACCTTCATGTGACAAAGCATAACTTTGGGCTCTAGTCTGTCATGGTGTTAGTGTGTGTTTGCACGTAAATGTGCATCTCCAACCGCCAAAAGTTAACCGCCTTGAGTGAATGATTGAATGGGGGCCCTCTGTCAGTCAAGTCAGTCAGCGCTTCAGAGAGCGGCGTGAGAAAATGCAAATTGATCACACGGCCCGCTAACAGCCACTCTTCATACCAGTAGCAGTCTGACCAGCATGCATGCAGATTGGAAACTTCTCTTCTGGTCAGATTATTAGCACTAGGGATAAAATGAGTGTTGGGGCTTTTGAGCCATAGGCAAATCTAATCCATTTTGATGTGCTAACTCTGTGGTATTCGGATCTCATGCTGACAAATAGTTCAACACTCAATACCGAATGTTTGTAGTTATCTAGCCAAGTTGCTGGGCACAATTTCCATGTAAAGAAAGAAAGCTTATTGTTATACAAACCCTTGCCCAAATCTTAACCTTTTTATTATCATTATTATTACCCTTCACTGAAGGCACACATTTTAACACAACATTTTTTTTAATAATCAAATAAATGTTTGGCCTCGTGGCCTGGCCAGAAAGTGAACATGAATCTACAGTCTCTGTCAGTCACTGTGGCATTTAGTGGCCTCATGTCCAGCCGGAGTTTATTTTATGCCGGTCATATGAGGATAACCCAAATGAGAGATCCTCTCCCCCAGCTGGTCAGTTTGGTTGGGTAACCCACGTTCAGCAGTGCATGAAGACAGGTGCTTCCTGTCGTAATGGATATGCTGCCTGGTGGTATAGCAACCATTGTGCACCTACACTTGGGTTGTAAAGCGGTGGGAATTTAGGGAAATATTGAAGCAACTCTCCCAAAAATTTGTGAATTACTATATTACTTTGACAAGTAGTTCCGACGCTGATGATTGATTTAAAGCTGCCCTCTGTAACTTTCATGTCCAACCCCGGATTCAAACCCGGGTCTCTCCCGCACAAGTGCTGAAATTTCTACCGCTGACTGAGCTTCTAGAGCCCATCTGCTTGCTCTGGGGAGAAATAGAATTTTGACCTTCAGTCAGCAGTACCACTTGCCAACCAGTCGTGTCAAACCAGACACAGGATCTAAATGTCTCAATAGTAGATTATGTTGTATCTACATACTGTAATTAAGTCCAGTCGACACCAATGCAACTCCTTGCAACTACTTGCAACCGTTATCCCCAAATGGCACCAGTCTGCAGCTGGTCAGTCCACACCGCTGCAATGGTCTCTAAAACTGTTGCAAGGAGGTGCATTGGTGTGGACTGGCCTTTAGTTTACATTTGAACAAAATAACACTAAACATTAATAATAATATTCACCAAAAAAGTTAGATAGTACAGCTTTAATACACAAGGTGTGCCAAAAATCTCCACATACTTTGCATTATCAAGCAAATGTTTTGGAAATACACACACACACACACACACACACACACACACACACACACAATTCCTCTATACTACTTCAGGCTGAACACTACTGTCCTTCTAGACTCAGTCACACACACACACACACACACACACACACACACACACACACACACACACACACACACACACACACACACACACAATTCCTCTATACTACTTCAGGCCGAACACGACTGTCCTTCTAGACTCAGTTACTAACACACACACACACACACACACACACACACACACACACACACCCACACCCACACCCACACACACACACACAGAGGCATTACTGGGGGGAATAAATGCCACTGACACTTAATAATAGGCGCCCCCCCGAACCTGTCACACTACACTTGCTAACCAGGCAGGTACAGTGTAGGATTTATGTGGCTGAAGATGAGTCAGCTTGCTATGAATTAAATATAGCAGTGGTGGTGGGATAGGTTCAAGTGGCACTCCTTACATGAATACATTGTAGAGAATGTCCTTTCTGCTCTTTTGTCTCTCTGATGTCTTACTCCAGTTCTTGTCCCCCACAATCCCATTCTCACACTCACTCAGTTTCTTCCCGCTCTTTTTCATTCACTAACAGATGCCCCCTCTGCACCCCCCCCTTGCTCTTGTCGCTTTGCTTTCTCCAAAGCTTTTCTTTCCCTGTCTGTGCCTCAGTGGGGAACTTTGACTTCTCTGTCGTTCTTCCGGTAGGGTGGCTCTGTGTGGTGAAGGCCTTGAGCTTAGACAACTTGATTTGCAGTCTCCTCGTATAATTCTTGGCTCATTCAAGCAGCCCAGTGACAATAGACACCCCACCCCCCCCCAGTCCCCAGCCTCCCATAAGGCAGACTCTGGCATATTGTGGCAGGTTTCTATGGAGAGTGCAGTTTGCCGTTGGTCTTTGGGCTTATTGTGAGGAGTTGACTACAGCTACAGTTGTCTGTTCATTTTTCTTGCTTTCTTTTTTTTCTTCTTTAAAGAAAAGCGGGAACCTCTCTTATCCCCCCCCCACACACACACACACTTCATTTAATTGTTGTTTTCAAATTTCCCGCCACTGAGTCTTTGAATAGCTCTACTGTTTTTCCAAAATACCAATCAAGTGAGAGGAAAGCTCATTAATCATTAAAGATTCTTCTGCTTTCTATTCTAATGTTCAATGACAGGTAAGTGATCCCTGTCATTGAACAAACATTCTATAGCAATGAATACTGTCAGAATAGTGCTTTAACCTTTTAACAAAAAACGTTTTATTTTGACCAAAAAAATATCACTTTTGATATTTTTCTTGATTCACTTCAAACCTATTGGGTTCCATTCAACCCTATGTTTGTCTTCGCCAGGCCGTCAGCCTGGGAGGTGAAGACTATGTTTATTTTTTGCCCCTGTACGTCTGTGTGCACATCTGTCTGTGAACAGCTCATCTCAGGCAGTGGACCAATCGGTGTGAAACTTTGCACGCACATGTTTGCTACTACTCCTACAGAATTAGTCCAAAACACATGCAAATTGGTGCACATTCGCTCTAGAGTCATGTGAAAGTTCATATTTTTCAGATTCCATTACGATTGGTTTCAAAGTTTGCGAGAGGGGCCAGTTTAGCATTAAAATGCCACAAATCCTGAACGCAATGTCTGATTTAACTCAAATTGTAATCACACGTCAAGGGGCCTCAAATGTCACCGTTTGTTGCACCAAATTAAGTACAAATGTCCTTGTTAGTCATGTGACAATGGCCGTCAAACAGGGTTTTGATATTCCACACCGTTTCCCTGTAATTGGCTAAAGATTTGTGGCCAAAACTGACACAGCCCTGGGTAGGCCACCCAGCCTGGCAAAGACCTGTGCGCTGAGGAACGTCCTTTTCTAGTCTATGATCTCTTTTATCCCAAACCTGTTCTTGTACACCCTGCTCACTTCTACCCCTTTGTGTACAGTGTTACCCATTGCAGAACTCATTTTCTTTTTTCCCACCTCAGATTCAAACACCACGATGGGCTGTGTTTTCTCCACGGGGCTACAAAGTGTGACCCTGTGGCCTCGAAAGGAATGTCCCTATTCATCTTCCTTAACAAGTCTTAATTAAAACAGTTCGTTGTTTGCGCGCAAGGCGGAGGCAGCACTGACTGTGGCAGTGTGGCTTCAGCACATGCTGTTGGAGTGCATGAGCTGATGGCCTGCTGATGTGGGTGGGCTTCTTCGAAGCAAGGCAGCGACTGAGGGGGAGGGCGCGATACAGAAGCGCTTTGTGGGAGGGGGAGGAAAGCCGTGGAAGAGGAGGAGGAGGAAGGCCATGGACTGTGATGTGTCAGTGAGTGTGGAGGCCACACCAGGCTAATCTCTCCCTTCCCTTCCAGGGGTTTGTTTGTTAGAGGCACGGCGAGGGGCACACACACAGTATGAGGGGGGATTTAAAAGACAGGAAGAGAAGGAGCGCGAGCAGACATTTTTTTTGTTGTCGTTGTTGTTTTGTTTTCCACAGTAACTAACTCTAACTCTTACGTGTTAATTGAACTCTGAGTGTGAGAATATTAACTACTTTCTGAGGAGTTAAATTAACACATATATATAAATATTTTACTGTGTAGACAGATTTCAGTGTGTTCTCTTTTAATCACCAGAAAAAAAAAAGAAAAAAAAAGTTTCCTTTTGTGCTTTATTTCTCATAATAATAATAATATGGTCAAATATATCTTCTTTTGTGAGCTCTACTACTACTTGAGCTCTGCTATCGGTGAAGAACACAACACAATATACTGCCATCTCCACATTTGTGCATAGGGTGGACCATGTGGGCTGATGTCCACACACACACACACACGCACATGCACCCATGCCTCGAATGAATGAACACTATCACAACATGTCTCCTAAATGCAGTCTTTAGGTCTCCTTGGCCATTAATAAACATACACTTTTTATTCATCCTAACCTCACCCCCACCCCAATGTTCCAATTTCTTCCAAACATGCTGACCCTGCCTGCTAAGACAGAGAGCTCCATTTAACCTACCCCAGCAGAATCCTCAAGCAGTTTAATAGAGCTAGAATGTTCTGTGTGTGTGTGTGTGTCTCTATACTACTACAGACTGAACACTACTTTCTGTATAGACTCACACACACACACACACACACACACACACACACACACACACACACACACACACACACACACACACACACACACACACACACACACACACACACACTGCCTCGATTTCAGACTCGACTTGACTTGTCTTCTGATTGGAAATATTTATCTACCGTTTTCCCCTGGTCGTCATCATCATGATCACTCTGTTTTCCCCTCCGCTGATGTTTCCCTTTCTCTCGTTTCTCATCTTCTCGCTCATTCTCTCCTCACCTCTCTCTGTATTCCCTCGCCACTTCTTTTCATTGCTCCTACTGCTCCTTTCTGTCTTTCTCTCTTCCTCACACACTCTCCCTCATCTCCTCTCTCTTCTCTCTCTCTCTCTGTGTGTGTCTCTCTCTGTTCCTCAGAGGGATTTAGATATTTTCTCATGTTGTGACTGACTGGGCCCCCTCTCTCAGTCAGTCCCTCTCACTACCTGGCCGCCAGCTGCTGTTTATCTGTGGCAGAGTGGCAGTGGCTCCCATGGGCACCACAGGGATTGCCACTGTGAGACGGATGAGGGAAACACGAGGGAAGAGATCGGCAGTGTGTGTGTGATGCCCATCGATCCCTCCTAGCCAGTTAACCCATTCAATCCGGAAACGCATCTGTGCCATTTTAAGATTTCTTTGGCTATTCAAAAATAGCAGATATACAAGCTCATAGCTTGAGCTTGTAGATCTGCTGGAACAAAACATTTTGAGATGGGGGCCGCGGCCAAATACATATATCTAAAAATGATATGTATTTGGCCCGCGGACCCCCATCTCAAAATGTGTTGTTCCAGTGACCCCCAGAAGCACGGATCAAAAACAAACAAAAAAAATCAGAGCTGGTATGTGGACTTCACGTCTGCTATACAATTACTATACCAGTGGTTCTCAAGCATTTTAATTTCTAGGACCACCATAACTCTGAGAGTGTACAAATGGAACCAAATCCTGTAAGGTTTCATTTGGAACCCCCTTTTAGGAATCGTTAAAGGAAACCGTTAAGGAATCGGACCGTTAAGAGGGAATCGCTAAGGAACCGGAATCGTTAAACCGACCCTAGTGGCAACGTATGAGCAGTGTGAAACAGTATCTGTGATGCTGCATGTGTGCATGCATACATACGTTACTGTGTGACGGCGTTGACACATGCATCCGTGTGTGTGAGCGCGTGTGTACATTATGAGTGTGTGTCTGGGCTGGGCCTGCTGTGACTGACGCCATTGTGCCACACCACTGAGCACTCTCCCTGTTCCCACAGCCTAGGCCTCTCTGGATTAGACACACAACAGCTGTATTGTGTGTGTGTGTGTGTGTGTGTGCGCGCGCGCCTGAGTGTGTTTGTGTGTGTGTGTGCCTGCGTCTGTGTATGTGTGCGTGTGTGTATGGACGTGTGCACTTGTTGGCAGTGAAGAGAGAGTGAACGAGTTCAGCGTTTGTATATGGGGGTTTAGTGGGGACTGGATGTGGGCCTGGCTTCTCACTATCCAGATATCCTGGCTCACTGCCCACTGTGTACAGTGGGACTGAGTCAAACCCAAAGTCCCGTTGCCAAGGCCGTCCAACAAAAGTTTGATTTATCAACAACGTATATATTATTTTAATGACCTTCTTGGACAACTCTGAAACCCAAGAACACAAATACGTTGTTCTTGTTGCCTTTAAATGCCCAAACAAACAAACCACAAAACACGGAGCTGCCGCTAATGTTAAGTAAATGATGGGGGTCAAATGGGCAGCTATGACATGTTTCTCTAGTGGTGTCACTGAGCACAGCATCCAGGGCCATCCAAGTGTTGAGGCAACAGCATGTCTGTAAATTATATCGCCATAATCCAGAACTGATGATAAGAAATTTCAACAATCCTCATCAAATCAGAGGAAAGCTGGTTTTATTTCCATATGAAGAGACAATCTTGTGTCAAAATGTTCCTGATGTGGTATTTGAATTAAAATGTAGACTATTATCAACCCAGATGCCAACATTATTTTATTTTTAACCCATTCAATATTTGAACGTTGACTGTAGAGAGATATGCAAATTACAGTAGTCTGTTTTATGGATCTCAAGAAAAATATGAATTTCGTTTCATTTACGTCAAGCATAAGTTGAAGATTAATGATCGTGTTGCAATGCATGAAAGGAGAGTTGCATATTCTCTCTGGCTAATTGGATAGAATCGGCAATACAGTGCAAATGACAAATTAGTATAATCCACAATTCCGCATAAAGATTAATTTGGCAACCATGCAGGGAAGAGACAATTTCATTGATATAATTGGTGAACAGGACAGGGCCCAGAATAGAATGGACAGCATGCCCATTTTAACCAGTAGGAATTCAGTTCAGACTGGGCTCCCCCCATCCTCACACACTGATGTCTGTTCCATAAGTAATTCTGAAACCAGCTGCAGCAAGCATCCCAATCCAAGGTAAATCTATGCATATAAAGGCACCACGTTGTCTAAACCAGTAATCAAATCATTTAATACCAGTATGACAGATGTGGCGGTGCTGTAGTTAGCTCTAAAACCAGAATGATGTGGACGTAGAATGGATATAATGTTCTGAGAGGAATGACTTCAGCTGTTTATTCACTAATGATTCAATTACTTTTAAGAGATGGGACCGTTTTGAAATTGGGCGATGTATTGCCATACATGTGCAGGGACCATGTGGGCTGATTGCACGCACGCATGCACGCACGCACAGTATCCTAAGTATGTGATGTGCTCCTTGATAAAAGAAAAGTGCAGATAATCTTAAGAAAAAGGGGTCACAATGATCCTCACCATCTTTCGTCCTGATATTGATGGCCTGCAGTGCTTCCAGAACAAGATTAGTAGGGAAATGAATGGAGAACTGGGGACTCCGGGCTACCACATGCACATGGTCATTAGTTGTGGGAAGGATTCAGTCAAGTCTATCCTCAAATAAGTGGGCAATAAGCGGCACAAAAACCTGAACAGACATCATTCGGTCCTGACGCTAAGTAACCATCAAGTTTGAGACTTGTGGGAAGAGGAGTGGTGGCTTTTCCAGAATTTGGCCGCGAGTTTGTAATTAAGTCCAAATAGTATGTTGACTTGGCTACCCTAACTGCAGCTGTACACTTGTTGTTTCTTAGATGTCTAAATTACGTGCAATGGATTTGATCCCCTGGCTAGTGACCAGGCTTCATTACTTAAAAAAAAAAGACAGCTTTAAGTTAATCTAATAGGGGTCGGTGCTAGCCAGAAGCCCTGATTTTATTGTGCTCGTCAGTCATTTTAAATAAGAACAAGAAGGGTGTCCGGGTAGTGCAGGGGTAAAGTTCCTGCCCACTGGAGACTGGGGTTGACTCCTCTGCGGTGCCTCCGGCTTGGCCGGACCGCTCCAACAAACACAATTGGCCGTGTTCACGGGTTGAGAAGCAGCCAGCAGAAAAGGGTGTATGCAGCGGATGGCAGGAACCAGCAACTGCCCCGGAGCGACTATGTTGGTCCAGGCACCTGTTAAGCAGGGACCAGAACTTGTAGATCATCTATTTCTGATTTTTTTTTAATGTATGAATTATTTTTAACATGGAAACGATTATGACAAAATAATTGCGACTATCTCAAATAATTGCGATTAGACGATTATGTAAAAATTGTGACAGGCCTAAAGTGCAGTGCCTATTTTTACACACCCTTCTTACCATTTGCCTTGGGAGGTTAAAGGTAGGCTAAGTGATTTGCAATTATTCAAATAATTGCAAAATGGGTCTATGTTCTGATAGTGCTCGTTACTATAGAGTGTCCTGTCCATATAAGGAGTCTCCATGTCTCTCCAGCTCTTCATAAAACAGAAAATGCATTTTCGTTTCAGTTTCATTTCCAATTTTATCCAATCAGGATAGAGAACTCAATCAGGATATAGATTAAACAAGTGAAATTGGAAGTGATGACACTAAGAAATGAGCAGGCAAAATTAGAACTGGAACACTATAAAAATGAAGCTTAAAAATGGGTACTTTCTCCTGATTGGCTGAGATTTTGACACCTACCAAAAAATGTATTTTCTGTTTATTAAAGAGCTGGAGAGACGGGGAGACTCCTGTTACTGAGCAAACACTCTATAGCAATGATTACTATCAGAATATAGTGCTTTAACCTTTAAAAAAAATACTTTTTGTTTTAACCCAAAAATATCACTTACCCTACCTTTAAAGAATCATGATATCTCTTATCATTTAGAGAGCAAACCTTAACTGTGTAAAATCCTAAGAGATGCTGTTAGATTGGTTCGTTAATAGCAACTTGTTGAATATTAAGGTAGAATTGGACCTATAGTTTGAGAGGATTGTTGCGTAATCAAAGCCTTAAAGTGGCACGTAATACACTGTCAGTAACCGCATGCGATGGTCCAAAAAGTCAAAACTGAGAATTCAGAACCGTTTCAATTTGGCTAAAAGTCCTTCAAGGTTTAATACGTTTATTCAGGAGCAATAGTTTGGAAGTCGGTGAGTCTCTCTATCTCGCACGCACACACGCACGGGTCGCACGCACACCTATCTACACATTCTGCCACCGAATCATCAACATTTGAATGAGGTGACCAACCCACGCAGATGCCTCACTACCACTGATGTCACAGTACACACCGCACATTCTACGACAGATTTTCAGCCACATATGCTAAACGACAGCCTTATGTCGTCTTGGTGAGTCACATCCTTAATACAGTGTCCCAATGTGTCTCATAAGGTTGTTGCTACGTTCATAGCTCGCTTTTCGTTGCTTTGCGTGGTGCGTGTAAGGTTCAAATAGTCACGAAATGAGAGATTGAAAGGCAGAGGCTAGATTTATTTGTCTCCCGACTGTTTGTAGATTGACCATGTCCTTCCTGTAATCATCTGAAAGCGTGCACACACACACACACACACACACACACACACACACACACACACACACACACACACACACACACACACACACACACACACACACACACACACACACACACACACACACACACACACACACACACACACAGTAAACAGGGCGAGTTTTCCCTGATCATGCGCACACTGACACTCACCAGTTGGGGACGCAGACTAGAAGTGCCTTTTAAAGGGATAGTTCACCCCAAAATGTTTTTCTTCTATCGATTACTCACCCCATGGAGACTTGAATTCATGGATATTTTGTTGTTTTTGTCGCATTCCTAAGCCAATAATTTGATGACCAGCGGACTGGTTGGCAGCGGTTCCGGTAGGAGATACAAAGGAGACTCTTTGAGTCTCCTATCGGAACCGCTGCTGGTTATCAAATTATTGGCTTAGGAATGCGACCAAAGCAAAAAAATATCCATGAATTCAAGTCTCCATGGGGTGACTAATCGATAGAAAACATGTCATTTTGGAGGTGAACTATCCCTTTAATACTGTGTGGGGCTATGGTAGAGTTTTCAGAATTTGTGCCAGCTGTGTTGTGTGCCCACATTAGAGCCAAGGTCATGGTATCCCAGGTAAGCTGGGCACTGTGGGCACAGCTTGAGACCTGCTGCATTTGGTGGGTTGATTCTGTAACAACAACACTTTTGTTTCCATAGCTCAGAGTTTATAAAGTGTTTGACAATCATATAAAAGAGGTTTAAAGCCTGTAATCTGAATGTTTTGATTCAGAATTGTGTGGCAAAGCCTGGGAATAACCACTTTGACAGTTCTGATCAAGGTCAGTGCTTGAGTCATAACACAAAATAGCTTCACTAATCAGATCTATTCACATTTTGTTGCTTTCCCCATAGTCTAAAAACAGCATAGTCACATTATAGGCTATATGCCCATTGATCAGAATCATCAATCTCCAGTGTGATTAGGTTTAACATGATGAAGCACGCTTGCTTCTCTCTTGTAGCTCAGCTGATCCTGAGCTTACCTTATAAGGGTGGCAGTGGATTTTTTTTTAAAATGATTTGTACTTTATTTTTTAGACAAACATACAGAAAATGTACTTTCAGCATTGATGCAAGCATATTTTAGACAAGACATACAAAAACATCACAAGAACATTCTTTTTCAAATAACGACATTACTGACCATTATAACGAGACAAGACATACCATACACATATAAGGGTGGCACTGGATTTAAGGACACACTTGGTTAAGTAACAGGAACCTAAAGCCTGAGTTATACTTAATTGTGTGCGTGTATAGCGCACCAAAAATAGCAGATCTATAAGTTCACAATGTGTCGCGCTTTTTTTGTGTTTTCTGTAGCCATGGACTAGTTTAAAGGATGATGCATATAATATTAGGGGCAGGTGAAGAGAATGCGTATAACCGTAACTTTACATTTTCAAGTCACATAATACACATTTAAATGTTGGCTTAACTTAAGCTGCATGTAAAAAGACCCAATTATATGAAGAACATTGTTAATTTAGCAGCATATCAGATGGGAACTCGGAGCATCTCTGTGAGGAGCAGAAAGCCCAGAGTTCTTCCTTAATGACAGGAAGCTGGGGAATGCTAAGTGCTATGAGCCAAATGTTGTGGCGATGAAGCCGGTTTTGATTTTGGCCCACACACAGCTTGCTTGTTTTGATGCCTGTTTGCAGGTTGGCATATTGCCACCGGCCATTTGCTATGAGAGTAACTGGTATGTTGGTCTGTTCTACCACCCCTTTTTAATAGGTACCAAACACTGAAGCAGATAATTATTTTCCCCAAATCTGATGAGACATTTGCATGGTGTAATGTTAAAGACACTGGTAAGGTATGAATTATCCAGCCAATGTGACCAGTAGATACGTTAAGTTTGTACACTTTTGTTGCATTAGAATGCATAGCCTAACATTCTGATACTCGGCATGAATTGCATGACGAGTATAGCCACAAAAGTGCAATAGAAAGTAACCCCCTTCCCAGAACCTTACCTTAACCTCCTTAACTGTATCCCACAAAACCAATGCCTAAAAATAAAAATGTCTAAACCAATGCATAAACTTCCGCCATCCGTGTTTGTTTATTTATTGACCTGCAAACCAATCCATTCTAAGTGCTAACCTTCCAAAATAACTGATGGATAGAAAGGAAGCCTCGGTTTGGTTTCAGAGCTTTTGACACAATTCTGTGACTCTTAAAGTATATCGTCGCTGTCCAAAACGTACTTTTCAGGATTCAAACAAAAAAATAGCCGATCTACAAGCTCACGACAGGTTGACCTAATCTAGTCCAAATTTAGGATCTAATTTACAATTTCCAGAAAAGGTGCTGTCATTTTGGACTGGAGCTTGTGAGACTCAGATGTTTGTGTTTGAATTTCCTATTGATCCCTCTTATTCTGTCTTGTATTCCCGCTGGCGTCTAACCAGCAACGCAGCGTTTTCCTCTAACAGTTGCCATGACGCCGGCTGTGTAACTCCTCTCCCTTCCCTTTTTTCTCTCCTATATTTTCTCTTCTCTTTCATGCTTAGATTTCTATTCTGGCACGGCCTTGGAGTTTCTTTTGTATCATCGCAGCATGGCGGAGATTGATGCCGCGCAGGTGTGCGCCACTCAACCGGTTTTGCGTCCGAGAGCACGTCAAAAAGCATGTTGCGTGTGTGCGGCGTCAGAGAGTGTGTGTGTGCTTCTGTGTTTGGGAAAACAACAGAGACCACGTGTGCCAAATACCAAGATATAGTGTGTTGTTTTTAGCCTATTTATGATATGCAAATAAAAAACGTTTTCTTTTTATTACAACATCCTATCTAAAAACTCATTCAGTGTGTGTGTGGGGGGGGGGGGGGGGTTAATGGAATAACAAAACTTAAAAACCACTATAGTGTTTGTTTTTCACTCTGCATGGAGCCCCAGCGGTTGTTGTAGTGCTTCGTCCATTGAGTCCAAAAGTACTGTTGGACGCTTGTGTGTTTGTGTGTGTCAGTGTGTCTTCGCTTATATTGGCTGTGTGACTCATTGCTGAGTGGACGCCAGTTCAGTACGAGGCCTGCCTGCTGTCTGAGAGGCAGATGAAAGCATGAAAAACCCCAGGCCTGCCCCCTCTCTCTTAACTCCACCACTCCCTGCTACATGGTCCTACTCCACCCTAGCTCACTCTCCCAGCACCGCCACAACACAGGAGAGAACCTTCTCTGTGTGCGTCAGTGTTGCGACGCGTCGTGAGCTTGAAGATCTGCTATCTTCGTGGAATTGTACGCCCCGGAATAGGGACGTTAGGGTTAATGTGGTTAAAACATATTTGACAGACAGCAAACTTGGTAGGTTCACAGAATCACAGGATTTTAATGTGGTGTATTTACATGTAAGCCTACGTCTACAACTAATAAGAATCATCAACCAAATATTAGGTCATAGTTTGTCCTCGCTCTGTCCCTCAGTGTGTGAATATGTATGAAGTTAGACTAGGGCTGGGCATTACATCGACATAGTATCGATCGTGATTTGAGATTTTGGATATCGTAATTTTGTGATATGGAATCGCAGCACAAGCGTTGTCTTTTCTTGGTTTTAATCACTTTTTTGCACTTTTTAATACTTTTATATTTTTATACTTTTATACTATATTTTATTTTTATAATATATATATTATATTTTCATTACAATCCAGCATTATTGTCACAATATCAAATATATTGAGGTGTTTGTTCTCAAATATTGTGATATATTTGATATTGTTGTCCATATCAACCAGCCCTTCGTTCGGCTAAACCGCATCTCTCACGCTTCGGTTTGAGATCCCACTGGAAAGGACCATAAGTGTATATGTGCATATACAAAAGGAGATAACTGTGGCTGGAATTCCACACGCCTCTGTCTCTCTCTCTCTCTCTCCTTCTGCTGTCCTTACATTCCAGCAGGTTTCTTTCAAACATCAAGACCACCCTTCACCCCATTGCACCCCCTCTGCGCCGTAGGCCCACCGGAACACGAAGGCGGGGAGCAGGGCAAAAAAGCTTGCACTTCGTTAAGCGTGACCATAAATAAACACGAGTCACTCATGCCACACAGGCTCATAGCATTCTGCCGTGACCTGAAAGAAGGGATCTCTGTTATGCAGTGGTGTCAAGTAACTGTACTTAAGTACAATTTTGAGGTATTTTTTACTTTACTGGAGTATTTCCAATTTTCAGTACTTTTACTTCTACTCCACTACATCTCAGAGATGAATATTGTACTTTTACTCCACTACAATTATTTGAAAACTTAAGTTACTAGTTACTTTGTAGATTATTATCACAAAACATACATTAACCACTTGAACCCTATATACATTTTGGCTATTTGAAAATAGCCGATCTACAAGCTCACAATGTGTCGCGATGCGATGCATTGTGAGCCTGTAGATCTGCTATTTTCCAGAGATTTATATACATTTGAACATTTGTGAAATGGGACATTCTGCATAATGAGTACTTTCTGCTTTTGGTACTTTAATTTTTGAAACCAATACTTTTGTACTCAAGTACATTTTGAATTCCAGACATTTACTTGTAACAGTATTTCTACATTGCAGTACTTTTACGTAATTACAAAATGTGAGTACTTTTTCCACCACTGCTGTTATGTCCTGTTATGGTGTTAACTGTTTTTCTTTTTTCATGTGTATTTTTTTTAAATTATCCCCTCTCCACCGGGGCCCTAAAACCTCACCATCACCCACGCATGTGAGCCTGTGAGTCAATACTAGTGATGAATCACTCTCAACACTGACTCTCATTTATCAATGACACATTTGGGCAGTTTCTTCTTTTGGTGGAGGCCGGAGAGCACTGAGCGAAGGGGAAACTTGTGTCTGTGTGTGGGGGTAGGGGTAAGGGAGTGTATTCAAAACCAAAAGAATTAAAGTGTCACTGAGAGTGCAATAAACAAATCGACTGAAATGCCTGGTATCTGAGCTTTGGTTTCAGTTGCATAAGAATAGCAGAACGGCTGATAGCATCTCCAGTTCAAACCAAACAGTACACACACACACACACACACACACACACACACACACACACACACACACACACACACACACACACACACACACACACACACACACACACACACAGAGTCACCCAGTGAAAGCGTTTTTGTTTCCTCAAGTATGATGAAAATACACGGCAAGCGTCAGTCAGCATACCAAAAATAGCACTGAGATGAGTGTGTGTGTGGCACAAATGTTGGGACGGAACAGCGTCTCTGGATCAAACTGACTCATGTCTAAAACATTCTGTGGTCAGTGTGTGTGTGTGTGTATGTGTGTGCGTGCGCACATGCAGGGGCATATGCGTATGTGAGTGATGCACTGCCACACACAGCACGTGTCAGTGTTTACTCTCGTCGCACATGACCACTTAGTTGTTTGCCAAGGATGGTTGCTTGCTTTTACGGATGTCTTATAAGCCGCTAGTTAGAATAATACATGTAAAGAATAAGTCAATAATTTAAGAAAGAGTCATTTAATATGAATGATAAAGGTAATTCAAGAAAGGTCTTATTTATTTAGTTTTTGATTGATTGTATTTTATTAACAACATGAAATGCATATACATGGACATATATTTGTACATTATCTGTCAAAATGGTAAAACGCTACAAGCTTGAGAGCTTGAACTGAGTGCACATCAAACAATAAACTGAATTCAACCTTGTGCAAAACAACAAACTGAGTGCAGATCAAACAGTAATGGTTAATAATGGTTGTTTTTGATCAACTCATTTGATCTTCCCAAAAGCCCTATTTGATCACCTGGTAGATCAAAAAAGGGTGCTTGCCAACCCCTGCTCTAAATGGTAGGCAGCTCAGTATATTCTCTTAATGTGTGGGTTCCCGTTGAAGTAACAAGAAGGGATCCTTTGTCATTTTTCAGTCTTTACTGTTATCCTTTACCAGGTGGCAACCTACCTTGCTAGGTTGTGGTTGGCATTGCATTGCACGTCACATTACAAACGGATAAATAAATAAAATCGTGCCTGAAGGAAAATACTGGCAGGCTATGCAATCTATGTGTCCCTAACACAATAATTTGTTTTTGTGGCTGTATAATCATTAATGTTTGCATGCTGCCAAGTTATACTGAAATAGTTTCCATATTGAATAAAAGGAGTCCTGAGCCAAAATGACTTTTTCTATCAATTACTCACCCCTTGGAGACTTGAATTCATGGAGATGTTTTTAGTTTTTGTCGTATTCCTGAGACAATAATTTGATGAGTCAATAGGAGACTCAGTAGGAGACTCTTTGAGTCTCCGCTGGTCATAGAATTATTGGCTTAGGAAATGCGACAAAAAACCCCAAATCCCCATGAATTCAAGGCTTTATGGGGTGTGTAATTGATAGAAAATAAGTAATGTTTTGGGTGAACTACTCCTTTTTAAGCCTTATTGTAAAATCGAGAAAACAGCCTGTTTATGTGCCACATTTTTGGAAAAACAAACAAATTAGTTGAGTATTATTTCTGCCTGTCATGTAAAAAAATAGGGACACCAGGTTAAGAGTTGTTAAATGTCAGCCATCATGGTAAATGGTGCATTCATACAGTGCCTTTTATCCAAAGCGCTTTATAGTGTGCATTACATTCACACGCCGATGGCAGAGGAAACCATAACATGCAAGGCAGGCACCAACCTGCTCACCAGGAGGAGGTTTACTGTTGGTGTTCAGTGTCTTGCTCAAGGACACTTGGACAGTAACACAGCGGAGGGAGCTCGGGCGGGGATCAAAACCCGGGAACCTTCCGATTCTCCAAGCAGCCGCTCTACCTATAGGCTCCTGAGCCACTGATGCGTTCTGTTTTGTGCAGTACAGCCCACTCCCAAGACTCTGCCGCGTACATCTTTAACCCATTCAGTCCGTGAACGCATATCTGTCATTTTACTTTTTCTTTGGCTTCTAGAAGCAAATCTTTGCTTCTGGGGGTCCCTGGAAGAAAACATTTTGAGATGGGGATGTAAATCCTAACAGTTATTTTTTTTGCAAAAACCTATGTTGCTATATCGGTGGTTCTCAAACTTTTTCATGTGAAGGACCCCCAAAATGATATGTATTTGGCCGCAGACCCCCCATCTCAAAATATTTTGTTCCAGGGACCCCCAGAAGCAAAGATTTGAGTCACAAATGTTCCCTTTAAAAAAAAAAAGTATATTTATAAGATTTTCAACATTAACCCATTAACTGCCAGAGGTATTTTCATATTTTTTTAGCCAGTGCCAGAGATTTTTCATTGAAAAAAAAAAAGTACTCTGGAGCCGAGATACAGAATTTTTAAGTTTTAAGTTAACAAGGAAGTGGATAGGAGTCTAGATCTTCGAAAAATCATATCTCCTTGGTCTTTGGGTCAAATTGGAAAAAAATATAAATATTTTTTTTTAAACTACGCGATTAGCACGTGGTGGCTTTAAATAGGTTCGCGTAGATCTACGTGATTGGCAGTGAATCAGTAAAAAAAAAATAGCAGATATACAAGCTCATAGCGCGGAAAGTATGAAATAATGGTTATAGCTAAAATCTAAAATGACACAGATGTGTTCCCGGATTGATTTGGTTAAGTGAACTATGGTTAACAGGATTTTATGCTTAAGTGGCAAAGATAGATCAGACCTGGCAATAACATTATTCTCTTCTGTCTTGCTATTATCTCCTCATTCTTTTTCTCTCCCCCCCCCCCCCCTCCACACCTCCCTTTCTCTACTCCCAGAAGCCGTTGGGGCCCAGTCCCTGTTCACCGTGCCCCGACGGCCTGGCTATGGCACCATGGGGAAGCCCATCAAGCTGCTGGCCAACTGCTTCCAGGTGGACATCCCCAAGATGGATGTCTACCTCTATGAGGTGGACATCAAACCGGAGAAGTGCCCACGACGAGTCAACAGGTACAGTGTGCCCACTTTACACATGGTATAGTGTAGCGATGGGTCAGAATAATCCAATAATCGTTTTTAGGATAAACATTTAATATTAAATACATATTTAAAAAAAATATGTGTAGAATAATCTTTATTAATAGAATTTATAGTACACTTTTACACATTCCTAGTATAGTGTTACAGTGTGTCCACTTTACACATGGTGTAGTGTTAATGTGTTCACTTTACACATGGTGTGGTGTTAGTGTGTTCACTTTACACATGGCGTAACAGTGTGTCTGTGCTTGCTTCATCTACATCTAGATTCTTGATTCTGTTGTTGCTTCTTGCTTTATTTTTTGCTGTTTGCTGTGAGAGGACTTTTATAAACCTCTTACTCACCTGGACAGGTGGCTAATTTAATTTAGTTCTCATCTTACTGTTTTCATTATTATATTTATTTGATCACCATTCCTTCTATGTTGTTGTTGCACAAATAATTCTAAGCTAATAGCATCTCTATCGTATCTTCATCTTGGCCGTTATATTTGGGGTTTTGTATTGTGAGATATCACTACTGTCTTCAAAAAACATAGTTCTTAGGAGTAATAGCCTTATTTTCCGGTTAATGACCATGCTGAAGAGATTTAGCAGGGCGGAGGAAAATTGCGTTTGCCTATAAGGAACCAAATAAACCTTAAAAAAATAGAATACTTAAATGTGACCTGAGATTTTGCACAACGGGTGCACTTTGTTAAACTCTTCAGTACGTGATGAATTATACTCACGGTTTAGACCAGGGGTCCTCAACAGGGGGTCCGGGACCCCTAGGGCGTCCTCAGAGTTACTACTGGGGGGCCGCCTAATCTTTTTAGTGATAGGATAATTCTTTTTTACCCTAGCATTCCTATTCTGAGGGGAACATTAGCCAAAAATAGCCGATCTCAAAGACGTTTGGTGTAGAGGGGAAAAAAGAGCAGACTAAAAGAGTAAAGAGTGAAAGGTCAAATTTACTAAGTATTGACGGTTTAAGTGGTTAAATGTCTGAAAATACACATTAACGTGAATCCAACATGACTGTGCTGTCCAACAAGTCCATGAAACTATCTATGAAAGCTATTTAAAAGTTTAATCTGCAACACAATTTTATACACTATATAGTGGGGGTCCCTGCTCCATCTCTCTCTCAGCTTGGGCTGAAAAACGTTGAAGGCCCCCTGGTTTAGACCATTGGTTCTCAGAGTGGGGTCCGGGGACCCCCAGGGGTCCTTGAGGGGGTCCCCAGTAAGATTTTGAATAGCCAACTTATACGTTGGCTATTAAAAAATAGCAGATATATAAGCTTGCAGCTTGTACATCTTCTATTTTTGGAAAATGTTGAATAATTCAGATTTTATTCTCTTCTGGGGGTCTCTGGCACAAAGCGTTTTCAGATGGGGGTCCGCGGCCAAATACATATCAATTTGGGGGTCCTTGACATGAAAAAGTTTGAGAAGCACTGGTTTAGACGTTACATTGAACTGTAAATGAAGGGTTTTGCTCGACCGCTGTACAGGGAGGTGGTGGACTCCATGGTGCAGCACTTCAAGGTGACCATCTTCGGGGATCGCAGGCCAGTCTACGATGGGAAGAGGAGTCTGTACACAGCCAACCCACTGCCCGTGGCTACCGCCGGGGTGAGGAGGCAACACACACACACTTGTTGTTTCTACTGCCAACACCCGAAACCTCTTTGGAAAAATCGAGGAATATTTGCGCAAATCTTTGAATATATATTCTTAAAGCTAACATTTTTTAACTCCGATCTGTGCTTCTGGGGGTCCCTGGAAGAACATATTTTGAGATAGGGGTTCGCAGGCCAAATACGTATCATTTTGGGGGTCCTTGACATGGAAAAGTTGGAGCACCACTGATATAGCAACATACTGTTAGGATTTAGAAAACATTTTTTAGATTATGTATTTGGCTGCGGACCCCCATCTCAAAATGTTTAGTTCCAGGGAAATATCAAATATCACATACTTGCATACACACACATTACATAATATGACGCTTGTACCATCTTTGGCATGTCACCAACTTTTGTCCTCTCCCCCTTCAGGTGGACCTGGATGTTACTCTTCCAGGTGAGGGCGGGAAGGATAGGCCCTTTAAAGTCAGCATCAAGTTTGTGTCTCTGGTCAGCTGGCACATGCTGCACGAGGTGCTGACCGGCCGCAGCATGCCTGAGCCCCTGGAGCTGGACAAGCCAATCAGCACCAACCCTGTGCATGCTGTGGACGTGGTGTTACGACACCTACCCTCCATGAAGTGAGTCACTGATGTCCCTGCAGAGCTTTTATGCTGCAAATACAGTAGCTCTCAGAGTTATTTTTTGACTGTCATTGTCATCTTTGAATGATGTTCACTGTGTTAAAAAAAAAAAAAAAATCATACTAGAGTGTCATACAAAAGTAGTGAAAATAGCTGATCTACAAGCTCACAATGTGACGCGTAGCTTGTTCAGTAGATCTGCTATTTTTATTATAAGGAACGGTTTTGGACATACAAGGTTAAACTTTCCACCCGACAGCAACATTTTGAAATGTGTTGGAAGTGGAGCCCAGCTTGCCAGGTAGAAACCCTGAAACATGACGAAGATTTACTGTTTCCGGAACACCATCTTGGCCATTTTGATCAGTCACCCCTCACTTCCTACATGTAGGCCTACTGTCCTAATATGCACATAAGGGGAAATACAGTACTGTCTGTGTAGTGTGTATTTATTTGTATGTTATTCTGACCCGCCTCTTGTCAACAGCCGTTAATACTACAGACGTGGGAATAGAAGCCAGTAGTTTAACACACACTGTGTGTGCTTTGATCTTTCTGATACCAAGGGCAAGATTTGTTTTTTCGTACGACCCACACCAAATATCAATACTGCAATCCCTGTGGAAATCAAATGTGTCTTAAATATGATCCCATTGCATGCTGTACCTGAACCCCACAATATCACCGCCAGAGTCCGAGCCAATATCAGAGGCCCTTTTAATGAAAATCTGTTGTGCCATTATTAAAAAGTGGGCATTATCGACAGATTTCATTTGACTCTTATTTGCCATGTGCCTAGAGGGCCAGGGTGCATTGGCATCATGATAGATTGTCCGGCCCGGGATTCACACGGAGAGGCCCATGGTCGTATGCACCATTATTAATGTGGCTCCTGTACCGAGCGATAAGATGTCGATAAAGCCAGGCGAGCGACGTCGCCACCGTCTCATTTCATTGAGGCGTTTCCAGGATGTATTGAACTGCGGCTAGATGTGACACTCTACAAACTGCCATTGACCCACATTATCAATTCAGGTTGTGTCAACTAATACTAATTCCCCATTTCCTGCCCCCTCATCCCATGATCCTTCATACTATACATTTATTGCTGATCATCTTCGCTCTTGTTTTGACCTCTTTTCTTCCCCCAATGCCCTTTCCTTTTTCAATCTATTTCACCCTCTCCTCCACCCATCTGTCCCCCCTATCCCTTTCGTCTCTCTCCACTCAGGTACACTCCAGTGGGTCGATCCTTCTTCTCTGCTCCAGAGGGCTATGACCATCCCCTGGGCGGTGGCAGGGAGGTGTGGTTTGGCTTCCACCAGTCTGTGCGGCCGGCCATGTGGAAGATGATGCTCAACATTGATGGTGAGGATCAGACTTGTCCTGTCCTGTCCCCAGCGCTGTGTTGAATAAAAACTGGATGCATTGGTCATGTGGAAAGAAGAGGGAAAGCAGGCAATTAGATTTGAACAAATGTCACAGTTAGTGTCTCCAAAGTTTTCATTCATATGTGTAAAGATATGCTAGCTAAGCTGGTGTGCTTGAATGGACCATAACTGTATTACGCCAGTCGTGACAATTAAGTGAGGATGTTGATTTTTTCAAACAAGTGGGTAGGACACTACCTTTTCAGTATTTACTGTAGAAGAGAAGTTTAATGTTTTCAACAATTCGGCACTAAAGGTCTGATAAGAAAAAAATCACAATACCATAATAGAACACAAACCATTCCAACAAAATTGCTGTCCAATTAGAATCACTGTTACAAAGTTGTCCAATTAAAATGGCCGTTACACAGCTTTCCAATCAGAATCTTGGCTACAAAGTATTCAAACAGAATGACGATTAAAGAGATCTAGTTATAATTGTCATTGTTAACAGTCCAATTAAGCTGCCCATCCAGAATCTTGTAATTCTGTAAAACAGTGAAAATATATGTATCACGTTTACCTCAATTCATTTGAAGATGATCAGTAATGGTTGAACAGTAATTTCTTTAATCAGTTAACTTTTTGTTTTCACTTTTCAAGATCATAAGTAAAAGGCATGAACCCTAGTCAACAAATGGCAGGTTGAATGGTCAAGTAAATATACTGTTGTGCATAGAAAACAATCAAGTGCGTCAAAGTAATTAAAGGGATATTTCACTTTCAAAAAAACTTTGGGTCATTTTATCATCTACTCAGGCTTTTGTGAGCACCCCAGACCGTTTTTAAGTTGCTTGATTCACTATTTAGATATTTGATATTCATTTTATCAGACACGCCCCCTTCCTATACAAACCCATTATAACTTCAAACTCCATTTTAACCATGTTGAATTTATCAAAAACACCCGTCCTTGGTTCTGGTGACTCACCCCGCCCTCCTAATACACGAGGGGGCCGTGTTTTTTTTATACCTTTTTTCACTTTATTTTTTATTTTTTTTATTGTATTTAATTTTTTTCCAAAAATAATAAAAAAAATAAATGAAAAAAGTTATCAAAAAAACACGGCCCCCTCGCGTATTAGGAGGGCAGGGTGAGTCACCAGGTCGGGTGTTTTTGATAAATATAACATGTAAAAAATTGAGTTTGAAGTTATAATGGGTTTGTATAGGAAGGGGGCGTGTCTGATAAAATGAATATCAAATATCTAAATACTGAATCAAGCAACTTAAAAACGGTCTGGGGTGCTCACAAAAGCCTGAGTAGACGATAAAATGACCCAAAGTTTTTTTGAAAGTGAAATATCCCTTTAAGATACCAGGTAAACATCAAACCTCAAACCTATCTAAATAACATACATGTGAACAAGTTACCAACAAAATTGCATAGTTTAATTAGCATTAATCAAAATTCGGTGACAAGAAGTGATGTAAGGAATAAGTAGAGTCTGAAGAGGTGACTTTTCAGACTGTGGAAGAAAAGTGGGATTGAGTCTGCAGGCCTGACTGAGGTCATTTCACAGCTTGGGAGCCAGGAGGTAGAAGAGGATATGACACTTGAAATGACCAGTGAGACATCGGAGGCAGTGGAGACAGTAAATGTGGAAGAGACATTAGACCCATTAGAAACATGGATAGAAGAGACAGATATTGGACACAGTAGAGACAGTATAGCTGGAAGAGACAGACATTAGAAACAGACATTAAGAATCAGATATTGGATACATCGGGTGGTGTTCAGACTATGGTCCTTTAAACAAACAATAGGCGCACCGCCTTTTTACATAAAACCCTATGCGAAATGACCAGAATGCGACCACATACCGGCTGCTTTTAGAAGGCGCTGATCAGAGCGCCTTTTGTGGCGGAACGGAGCGCTTTTTAAAGTTGAAAATAGTTTAGTTTTTTCAGAAATGTGCCTATTATGTGGACTGCTTTTTATCACTGCCCAATCACGAGTTGGTGTTTGTAGGGAGATGAACTGTGTCATCTGATGAAGTAAGGGGTGGGTCATATCCTGATGGTGCTTGGGTACCAGTGTTAATTGGCACATTAAATATGCAAAGAAGATCCTTTAATTAACAAATAAATAACTAACCTTTAAGAAATAACCGTACAATTAAATTCTGTTTGTTGGTGTTTGTTGACACCGTCAACCATCACCATTAGTGACATTAGTGGTGAAAACATGTTAGAGAATGTGCCTTGCCTTCTGTTC
The DNA here is from genome assembly GCF_963280865.1 of Gymnoscopelus braueri. Lineage (NCBI taxonomy): Eukaryota > Metazoa > Chordata > Actinopteri > Myctophiformes > Myctophidae > Gymnoscopelus > Gymnoscopelus braueri. Next base: position 26,668,824 of record NC_137605.1, read on the forward strand.
TGTGCAGGTGGTTGTTGGAAAGCAAGTCCACAGAGAGTGTAGGAAAGTGATTGTTTGTATGTATGTATGTGTTAGTTAGAGGAACATGGAGGAAGGTGGGCTACTGGCTGTATAGGAACTGCCTAGGCGGTTGCTATGGAGACAGAGGGCAGCGTGTGTGAGACTGGTGGGTGGTGCCAAGGTTAGCAGGGCAGCGACGCTGTTGGGGAGCGTTCTTTTGCTTTTGTTTTATACTCTTGAGTGCTGTTTCTGTTTTAGTCCGTCTCTTTTTCTCTGTGTCTCGTTTTCCCGCCATCACTGTACCATGAAATCCGTTGGTCTCCCCCCACCCCAATTCAAACATTAACCAAGAGGCCCAAAAGTGTCTGAACATCTACAAATTATTCCTAACCCATCCTCAATTTGCCAGTGTGTGCTCAAGCAATGAAACTGGTCTCATGAGAAGGCCCCCGACTGGGAGCCAACGACGAAACTATTTGCGTTTCATTGCACACCTGTGCATGCCATCATCCGCAAGCGGTGTCACTGATAATCAAAAGAGGATGTAGAAAAAAAGGCTTTGATTAGGGAGGCGTGAGACCTTTGGGAGTTTAAGTTTACATCTCTGACTCATAGAGATCAACAAATGGTTGTCAAAACAAAACGCGAAACGTGGGCGAGGAAATAATTATGAGCGATATCGCTTCCTGATGGTAGTGAGACCTTTTGAAACAGGCTAGCAGTGTGTGTAGGTGTGTGAGAGCACTGTCATCACACATGCTGTCACAGATTGGTAGATTAGTAGTTATTAACAGCATCTCTCTGTCTGTCTGTCTGTCTGTCTGTCTGTCTGTCTGTCTGTACCTAAATAACAATAGCATTATAGCTACAGGGCACATTCGTGCTTGCTTACCAAATCAATTCCTGTGTCTGTCTTCATTTGATATTCATGGAACACTTGAGAGGATCTGTGTAACTTTATTGAGTGGAGAATTTCAGAATTTGTTGCTTGGCAAATTGCCATTTTGAACGTATGTATGATGTTATGAATACGATGTTATATGAATACGAAGCATTGGATCCATGTTTGCTCTCTCCTGCATGAATACCAAGCAGAGCCGTATGTCCGGCCACTGGAGATGCCCGACTTCCTAGAATCTGAACCAATTAGTTTGCGTGGCCTCAGACAAACATTATAAGCTAAAATACAAATTTGTTGAATCTCGTCATGCTAAAAGAGTTGGTCAACGCTTTGTGTTTAATTCATTATGTGTTATTCTGCTTGCTAGCTGGTGATTAGCTAACATTTGGGGCTAACTGTTTATTTGTTGCTTATGTTGTTGATGGAGTGCTGAAGAAACTGTTGGTGGATCATAAGTGGTTGTATCCCATTACTTGATAAATAGTTGTTTAGAGTAGAACTGTTGTATTAAAGCTTGATCAAACTCGATGTTGTCGATGACCGTTGTCTTTTATCTTCTGGTCTGCAGTATCTGCCACCGCCTTCTATAAAGCCCAGCCAGTGATCCAGTTCATGTGTGAAGTACTGGACATCCACAACATAGATGAGCAGCCTCGCCCCCTTACAGACTCACACCGGGTCAAATTCACCAAAGAAATAAAGGGTGAGAGAAATGTATGAAAAACACTGCCATGCTGATCGTTCACATTGGCGTGATGATGGCACGTGTGTGTTTGTGTGTGTGTGTGTGTGTATTAGGGCTGTCAGAACGAATTTCACTATTCGAAAATAATTCGAATGTGGAAAAAAATTATAATATTCGAATGCTAAAATTGCCATTCGAATATAGAAAAATATATTTAATAAAAAAAATATATATATTAACTCTCTCAGTGCCACGCCCCGACATATCCCGAGTTTTTCCCGAGTACCCTCAGTGCCAGCACGAGAAATCCCGAGTTTTTACTTTTGACTGTGGTCGCGCTATTCTGTATATTTTTCATGATCACTTTCGCTTCCTGACTACATCAGACTCACCCGGAGCCGGATGTAAAAAAAAAAAAAACATTTCCGGGTCACGTTGTTTTTCTCCGGTGATTTTCGGCCAGAATAGGGAAAGTCACGGTTTTTCACACGGTATAAAAAGCGAACGGAGAGGTCCACGTCTACTCTCTTTGGTCTGGGTGACGATCAGTCATCGTAGTCGTGTATCGCATCGTAATTTAGCCCGATCAACATTATCGAAAATGTCAACATCCGGTTCTGACCGGATATGACGTGAGCCTGTTTGGGAGGGGGCGAGTGAGCCAGCGAGATCATCAATGTGTCGATTTGTTGCTCTCTACTGGTAGAACTGTATTATGGGTTTAAAACCCCAATCAGATCATTTATTTGAATGAAAAATTACAAAATTACAAAATTTAAAAAAACGCAAATTCCTGGCAGTTTGGGAGTACTTTATGAAAATACTCTTGGCACTGAAAGAGTTAAAGCCATAACCATAACTATAAACTAATATAGTTGGTTTCACTATTTTGTTTAGCCTGTTATTAGAGCATTTGTATGTGTGCACGTATATGTTTATTATTGTACTAAATTTACATAATTAAATTTACACAATTTACATAAAAAATGCATAATTTTATATCATTATATATTATATAACATATTCGAAAATATTCGAATATTAAAAATAATAAAGCATTGAAATTCGAATGGGATTATAGAGGAGAACTGACAGCCCTAGTGTCTATATATGCTTATGAAGGCGCATATGTGCGTTTGTGTACTGTGAACATGTGGCTCATGCTCAGCCTCCCACATTACTCCAACCCAGTCTCTTACTCACTAGGTCTGAAGGTGGAGGTGACGCACTGTGGAACCATGCGGAGGAAGTACCGTGTGTGCAACGTGACCCGCCGGCCAGCCAGCCATCAGACGTGAGTCAGCGGGGGAAGGGGCCAGAGGAGGATGCTCTGTGTGTGTGTGTGTGTGTGTGTGTGTGTGTGTGTGTGTGTGTGCGAGAGCGCGTGTGAGCGTGTGTGTGTGGTGACTTGAGTGGGACGGGGTCTGATCACCAATTCACCAACAAAACCACATAATGGCTGACTCATGCGATTGCCAAACCAGAAAACAGGCATTAGTCATCCTTTTAGTGAAGTTAACTTACTTAGCACCGTGAGCAACCAAGTATAAATCATGGGTAATTATTGCATGCAACTGCTTGTCTCTTTGCTGTGTCATATTTTAGGCAGGGCTAATTTGACACCATTATGATTTTTATTTATTTATTCATTGCAGACTATTTAATCACCACGCGGCCATCTCGACAGCTAAACCGGTGGTTCTGATAAAATCACAATAAATCATATGTCTGTTTACCATATTGGTTGGGCCGTTGAGACTGTATATAAACAGTTATATTGTGAATGATAGCCTAGTGTTTGTTTCGTTTTCATTTTCATGTACCCATAGGGTCTAAATGCAAATGTCCCAGCTAAACATGCATTCCCCTATCATGTCGTTTGTAAGGCTCCGCTCTATACTCTTAACAGACGGCAGTAAAGAGTCTGTGCCATCTATGATATACAGCATTTAAACAAAATTAGGTGGATGAGCTGAACAGTTAATTCACTGTTTTATTTTTAAATAATATGTTCTGTTCTGTTCTGTTGTGGACAGGTTCCCCCTGCAGTTGGAGAATGGTCAGACAGTAGAGCGCACTGTAGCTCAGTACTTCAAGGAGAAGTACAACTTGCAGCTGAAATACCCCCACCTGCCATGTCTACAGGTGGGACAGGAACAGAAGCACACCTACCTGCCCCTGGAGGTGAGGAAAAACAATGACCTCAAACTGTCCAATCCATGTAGAGCAGGGGTCTTCAACGGTTTTTCTTTTCAGGTCAAGGACCCCTTAGCTGAGAGACAGATGAAGCAGGGACCCCCACTACATACTGTATGAAATTGTGTTGCACATTCAACTTTTTCATTGATAGCTTCAAGTTCATAGTGACATGATACTGACATGATACTGATGTTTTTTTTGTTTTTTACACATGATCTTTTCTATGAATGTTGCATTCATGTTAATTTGCAGTTTACTTAATAAACTTGACATTTGGCTTTGTACTTGGTCTGCTCTTTTTCCCCTCTACACCAAACCTCCTTGACGAAAATAGCCTACAAGCTCACAATGCTTCGTGCTGCGACCCGTTGTGAGCTTGTAGATTGGCTATTTTCAGTGAATGTTCCCCCCGGAATACATATGCTAGGCTTCAAGTGGTTCATGTAGAAATTGAAATAAAAACGTATCCTATTACACAAAGATTTTGTGGCCCCCCTTAAGTAACTCTGTGGCCCCCCTGTTGAAGACCCATGATGTGTAGAGTAACATCTGTGCTACTGTATGCTTTGTACTGGGTGGTTCCCAAGATGTTAATGTGCATAACGGTATGAACATGAAGCAGGGCAGTGCTAAAAACAGTCGAAACTAATTAATATAGGCTTACATATACACATAGTCAAGATTATATGTTGCATTTTAATGCGTTATAAATAGTTATTACTTCTTTGAAGATGTTGCCATTGTCTCCCTGCAGGTGTGTAACATTGTAGCAGGTCAGCGGTGCATCAAGAAGCTGACTGATAATCAGACCTCCACTATGATCAAAGCCACAGCTCGCTCTGCACCCGACAGGCAGGAGGAGATCAGCAGACTGGTGAGTGGTGGAGCCCCCAAGTGGACGGAGGCCCGCTTTTAGCCCTCATGGATGTAGTCATAGACTCGTCTCCAATTCCTCCAAACGTATTCCTCAAATATGATATCAAAATGTAGTAGGATTTACTTTATATTAATCTTTATCTGTACTTTAGCTTAACTTTGAATAATCCAAAAAATACTGCATGGAAAGGAGTGTGATTAATGTCTTACTTAATAATTCTTACTAGTAAGGGTGGGTAGGATGCTTTGGAGGGTTAGGGTTAAGGCCAGTCCACACCAATGCAACTAGTCGCAAAACCGTTGCATGCAACTACTTGCTGGATTTAGTATGCAGAACTTGTCACCTTCCGGAGTACACTCAAGCAGTGCAGCATTATTAACATGCCCAACTGAATGTTGACCCTACAAAGTAAATTAATTCCTGATAATTTATCCCTTTGTACATGAGCACATGTACATTTGTATACTCTAAATGAACACTGAGGATTTTACTGTGTAGCCATGACAAATGAACACATTAGTATATGATACTACTGCAGTACAGTATGTCCTTCTTGGTGTTCGCCACTCGTGGTTACATCACATCGTCAAACTGTTGTACTTGTACAGTAGTTACTTACTGCTCATCCTGTCACAATTAAATGCCAGCACTGCTGTATTATGGATGGCAGCAGTTACCTGGCTCAGAAAATTGCCCTAGCAGTTACCTGGCTCAGAAAATTGCCCTAGCCATAATGGATTTAATGTGTATGTGTATGAAGTCACTGCGCTGTCTCTGCAGTGTGTTGTCCGGAGATGGACTGACACAGACAGTACATTGCCTCCAACCACCATCAGATTAGTGCTGTTTACTTATATCCAGGCCATTGTCACCTTATTAAAACAGGCTCTCCTCACGTCTCCAACCCGGGAATGAAAAGACTGGGCCTGCTGTCAAGATAACACGATAGAGACAGCACTGTGCGTGTGTTTTCATTTAGATATGTGCTTCCTTGAACTTGATGGTATTGCAGAAAGTGGATGAGATGTGAAGGACAAAACATTGAGATAAGCTGCGTTAGAAATGAAATGAGCACAAAACCTTGCAGGCGGGCATGTGTTCACAATGTGTTTCTACATCATGGGTTATCTCTCTTTTTCCCCATACTGTGTAATATGTTATGAAGATGGGTGATCAAAAAACAAGATCAAGCTGCGAGCAGCAATTAATGGGATCCAAGCACAATACACCAATGTGACTTGAGATTACTTTTTTCGTTATTTTGTCTGGCATTTCTGCCTTTGATGATAACACAGTGGAGATTGACAGGAAACAAGAGAGTTGGGGAGTGACATGCAGCAAATGTCTCCCTGAAGATGACTTTTAGAAGATGATGATGATAATTGTGCAAAAATGCAAAGGGAATCGTTATTTGTTACTTACTACTTACTGACCAATGACATATGATAAAGTTATGTTGCTATTGCGCCATCTATTGGTGAAATTACACCAATTTTGCATGACACTTCAAAGCCGATCCCTGCACAATTTGCTTAAAATGGCATGATGCATGAGTGAGTTATGACAGTGTTGGTAAAATAGGCCCAACCCCCACAGCATTTGTTCAGATTTTGAAAGCCAAGTATAGCTAAAATGAATATATAGTATCAAATATAAAAAAGCTGTGGAAAGAGAAGGTGTACCAAACTTGGAGAGGGGTTGGACAAAATTATTTGGAAGAGCAGTGAAAAACCGGTTTGGACAAAATTCTAAATAGCAGAAAATCAAATATGGACATTCATATGCATCAGACTCATCATTACAGAAGGAGTCCATTAGAGAAAAATGTGTTAAGCAGATGAAACTTTTGAGCCCGTCTGCCAAGTTTTCTAACTAACTCTAGGTTCCAGAGAGACAGATACTTTTGGGGCGGAAGAAAAAAAAATATCCCAACAAAAAAACATTCCAAGAACTGCAGTGCTTGGAATTAAAGCCTTGCCACACATTGCATAGCATATGGTTTTACCTGCTGAGGAGGACCAGGGTGACACACTACAATTGTTTGAAAACTTTAGTTACTAGTTTCTTTGTAGATTTTGATTATTATTACAAAACTTACATTAACCACTTCAGCCCTATATACATTTCGGCCATTTGAAATTAGCCGACCTACAAGCTCACAATGCGTCGCCACACTTTTACTTAAGTAAAAAACTTGAGTACTTTTTCCACCGCACACACATGCACAGATTCCCACTCACACTGTGGCCTCACTTTGCCTTTGCCTTCCTCCTCCTCTCCCCCATCACCTCTAGGTTCGCAGTGCCAACTACGAGGCTGATCCCTACGTGCAGGAGTTCCAGTTCAAGGTGCGCGACGAGATGGCCCACGTGACGGGCCGTGTGCTGCCCGCCCCCATGCTGCAATACGGCGGCAGGGTGAGCACAGAGCACTTTATGGTACCCTTCCTTTAAATCACGCCCATTCTCTCTGTTTGTCTTGTTTGACACGCTTCTCCTCTTCCTCCTCCGGCCCCACGCGGCCTCTCTCTCTCTCCACTCTCACTGAGGACACTAACACATGCAGGCTTTTGCTTTCTGTCTGGACTTGATGCAACCGTCTGTCCGTCCGTCTGTGTGTCTGTTTGGTATATTGTTATTGATGTGGTTGAGTCTCAAAAGTATAGCCTTGATTTATTTATTTATTTATTTGATTTGGGCCTTAATTTGTTAGTCCACTTAAACCTTTTTCAAATGTATTTGGGGGATAAAAACAGCCAGGGTGGGAAATTTGACTTTTTCATTTATCAGCTAGGGTCTACATTTTGCAAGTAACTTTCACGGTTTTGCCAGCTCGATTGCTTTTATACCTCTTTGTATACAAAAAAAAGAGGTAGAAGACAAAATAAAACATTTACCAATAATCGTCTTGGAACTGATATCAAGTTATTTTTCTGGAACTCAATCAAGAAGCAACTCATTGAGACTGAATCCACTGTGTGGATTAACATTCACTTCTTCAACTTATCTAGTTTGCACAAACAATACAAAGAAAAACCCTCAGTGTTCATTTAACTCTGAGTGTAGAAATGTACGTACATCTGTACTCTCTGAGAGTTACAAATGCACTGTGTAAGGAGACACACCTTTTACTATTGTACTTCTAGTGCATACTCTTAACTGATTTTGAAACCATGCATCATACCAGCTTTGCATTTCAGTAATAAATACACATGTAAAACACATTTTAGGCATTGGCTAAAAAAGACAAAATATACACATTGTTACAATAGTTAGTATATCCACATACAATATGCATGTTAAATTTAGGTCTGCAGTGTTGATTTGTATGTGTGTAGCATCTGTATCAGTCATTTGTCTTATATTTGAGTGTGCATGTATAAAAATGAGGGCTTGAATGTTTTGATGAGGACTGAAAGGTGTGTAATATTCTGCTAAAAAGTGTGTGTGTGTGTGTGTGTTTGCATGCGTGTCTGTGTGAGCACATTATATAGTATGAGCGTGCGTGGACGGTACGAATGTGAACGTATGCATATAATATCATGCATAATACAGTATATCAGTCATGCATGTATCCGGTGAGGCTTGGCAGCAGATCAACGGCATGCTGTTGTTTCAGAACCGCACCGTAGCCACGCCCAGCCATGGGGTGTGGGACATGAGGGGCAAACAGTTCCACACGGGCGTGGAGATCAAGATGTGGGCCATCGCCTGCTTCGCCACGCAGAGGCAGTGTCGGGAAGAGATCCTCAAGTGAGAACTACTCACTGATCCCGTTTTTTTACAACCGCAATCTGTATCATTGGTTCTCAAAGTGGGGTCCGGGGACCCCCAGGGGTCCTTGAGGGAGCACAAATGGAACCAAATGGACACCGTACGGGTCCATTTGGTTCCATTTGTACACTCTCAGAGTTAAATTAACATTGATTTTACAATATAAATTGGGGTCCCAGAGATAGAAATTCCATTATATGGGGGTCCGTACTAGCCTAATGCATGTCAAACTGGGGGTCCTTGAAATCAAAATGGTTGAAAATCACTGCTAGAGCTGTAAAAATCTTCTTTTATGGGGGTCCTTGGCATATATTTTCAAAGGTGGGTCCGCGGGCTAGTAAGTGTCAATTTGGGAATCCTTGACATGAAAAAGTTTGAGAACCACTGCTGTATAACATTAGCGTCTGCCTCTCTCTCTCTTTCTCACTCTATCTCTCTCTGCATCTATTTATCTGTCATACATTTATTTTGGCTCATGCGATGCAACTATTATTTCAATGTTTCCTTCTCTTTGTATAAAGCATTTACTCTGCGGTTGTTGAGGGTGTCCTATAATCCAAAGTGTAGGGTCGTAAGAGAGAACACAAAAATAAAAACTCATTCTTTCATATACTGTATATTTTAGTATGTTGTGCATGAAGCCCAGTCCACACCAATAATTTGCAATGTCGGTGCATGCCGGCTCATTGAGTCGCAAGTGATTCAACTTGTCTAATCGCAAGCACCAAGATGCAACTCATTTCTGAGCACAAACACGTTGCTCACACTAATTTGCCATTGTAACGTTACATTCTCTCTCTCTCTCTCCTCTCTCTCCTCTCTCTCCCCTCTCTCTCTCTCTCTCTCTCCCTCTCAGCATGAGTCTCTTTTTTTCTTTCTTTTACCGCACACACCTGTGGAAAGAGAGAAATAGAGCAACGAATGGGAGAAAGGAAAGAGAGCATATCATTATTCCATATTTTGATCACATTGTATACTATATATATATATATATATATATATATATATATATATATATATATATATATATATATATATATATATATATATATATATATATATATATATATATATATATATATATATATATATATATATATATATATATATATATATATATAATAGATTAATGGAAACGGTAAACTATCTCTGTTCCTTGCCTTGATGTGTCCATCACCGTCTGTCACTGTCCAGTTTATGGATGGCCCAGTCTGTTGTTTTTATACCATATCCCAGAGGTACTGTGACAATACCGTTGCTGTGGAAATGGCGGTTCATGCCTTGGCGCCTGGGTGTGGACTGTCCAGTTTGACATCATTGCAAACCACAGTTTTAGGATTCTATTGCAGGTGGTTGCAAGTTGCAACTCGTTGCGTCACAACTTATGATGTTGGCTCTGTTTAACATTTCATCCTAGCTGTGTATCTTTAGATGTTTGCCAATGCACCAATGGGATATACAGTACCGATATCTAACTAGACATTTTTACTGGCTCGTTGCAGTATATTAAAGTCATGATGGCTTCTACAGCACGTGTTTTCCCCCTTCTACACAGTTTAAAGGCTGAATGAAATAACTACTTAACACTAAGGGCCATTAAGAGAGACACTACCAAGTTAGCTGTAGCCCACAAGTATTGACCTGGTATTTTTGTGTATTTATTACTAACCCCCACGATCTTAAAATACCACAGAATGGCCTTTAAGGGTCTGGTTACTGCACATTACCTAAATGAGATCCTATTGTTTACATGGTTCCATCTTCTCTTCCTCCCTGCACCGTATACGTATAGGGGTTTCACAGACCAGCTGCGTAAGATCTCTAAGGATGCTGGGATGCCGATCCAGGGCCAGCCATGTTTCTGTAAATACGCCCAGGGGGCCGACAGCGTGGAGCCCATGTTCAGACACCTGAAGAACACCTACTCTGGACTGCAGCTCATTATCGTCATCCTGCCGGGAAAGACTCCAGTCTACGGTAGGAACAGTATCTGAAAGTAGTTTTGTGTTTTGACTTACGTTATATTTTTCTCCCTTTTTATTTATACATTCTTCCTTTTTCGTTCACTCCCCCCAAACTGTGTGTACTTGTGAAGTTTGTTTCATATCCATGATTACTACTGGGTTTCACCACTTGTGAAATGCATGTCGTCATAGGCGAAGATTTACAAATGTTTTTCACACATTTTCAAAATCTTTTCAAAATCTTTCAAAAATAGACCAAAAATGTTTTTGCATGACACCGTTGGACAACAAATATGTTTTTTTTAAAGGGCTTAAGTGATGCCTGTGCTTTTCTCAATCTCCATGCAAAGGACTAAACATTGATTCTCATGAAATACTTTGAACTTCCCTGACACTTTAAATGAGGAGATTTGTCACAGTTGTCTATTGCCAGACACACTTAAAGGAACATCAAAGAGTGTGCAAAATAAGCTATTCCTTGGGTACAGTTTTTCATGTTTCCTTGTGTCTTTAACCTAATTTTCTTCCTTCCTACTCACAGCGGAGGTGAAGCGTGTGGGAGACACCCTCCTGGGCATGGCCACCCAGTGCGTCCAGGTGAAGAATGTGGTGAAGACGTCCCCTCAGACCCTCTCCAACCTCTGCCTCAAAATCAATGTCAAGCTGGGAGGCATCAACAACATCCTGGTACCTCATCAACGGTCAGGAAAACCACTCTTCTCCTTCTCATCAGCGTTTCTACTAGGGCTGCAACTATCGATTACTTTCTTAGCGATTATTCTATCGATAACATTTTTGAATGAATCGACACGTAAAGAATCCAATAGATCTTTTATAATTGACTAAAACTAGCCCTATTTTCTACATCATTGTACGACAGCGTTGTGCAAAAATAATACCGACAACACATCTCATTCGCGACACATTGTGAACTTGTGAATCTGCTATTTTCTGTATTTTCCCACCAGAATCATATTGTTGGCTAAGTACAGTGTTGTAGGTCAGTGCGTAGAGCATAGAGCTAACACTGCCAAGCGTTAGGTGACCACCACCCATGCTTAACTCATTGAGTGTCATTCACATGTTTTACCGCTATGGTGCAACGTGCCAATCACATGTTTCACGTGTTTTTGAAAAAAAAAGTTAAAAAATAAAAAACGAAATAATTGTTCAGAACCCAAGATATCATTATCTGAAGATTTTCAGCTCCATCCACTCCTTGTTTAACTTATAACTGAAAAAGGCTGTATCTCGCTTCATAAGCACTTTGCTTTTTTACTTAAAAAAAAAAAAAAAAATCGCACTGGCCAGAAATACCCAAAAATAATTCAGGCACTCAATGAGTTAAGAAAGAAAATAAAAAACTGTACCTTGTGTTACTGTAGAGCTGTGGATCTCAAACATTTTAATGTCAAGGACTCCCAAATTGTTATTGGCTGTAGATCCCTATTTGAAATGAGTTTGTGACAGGGACCCCCATAAGAGAAGATTTGTTAAGATGTGTCAACAGAAAACAAAAAAAAACAGATCTACAAGCTCTCAACGCTTGTAGATCCTTGAAAATGTAATGGGTCTTAAGTTTTTAAACTTGTTCCATTTTTTGCTGGGGACCCCCCTGGAACCCCCTCAAGGACCCCTGCGGGTCCCCAGACCCCACCTTGAGAACCAGTGCTGTAGAGCGGTGGTTCCAGGTGGGGTTCCAGGGGGTTCCAGGGGGTCCCCAGATAAATGACGGATAGTTAGGATTACCAAATGGACCCATGTGGCTGTAACTCAGAGAGTGTACAAATTGAACCAAATGGACCCATAGACAGCCCTTCTTAGAGTTTTTAATGATTTAATTTTAACAGCTGATAACGGTTCCCCTGCTGCACTGGTGCTCCTCGACCTTTCGGCGGCCTTTGACACGGTTGACCACAATATTTTAATATCACGCCTTGAACACCTTGTTGGCATCTCCGGCACTGTACTCACTTGGTTCCAGTCCTACCTCTCAGATAGAACCTTCTCCGTGCACATAGGCGAATTTGCGTCACCTGCAACTCCCCTCTCATGTGGAGTGCCTCAAGGCTCCATACTAGGTCCGATTTTATTTCTCCTTTATATATTACCTCTTGGTTCAATTTTTGCAAAACACAATATGCCCTTTCACTGCTATGCAGATGATGTACAAATTTATTTTCCGTTAAAAATCAACTCCAATGATCCATTCCAGCCATTTCTCACCTGTTTCCTCGATGTCAAGGCCTGGATGGACGCCAATTTTCTCACCCTCAACGAAAATAAAACCGAAATTTTAATTTTTGGACACCATCCTGTCCCACCCTCCAACTCCCTGGGCACTTTAAATTCAAACATCCATTCCTCTGCCAAAAATCTTGGTTTTATTTTTGATAATAATTTTAAACTTGACAAACACATCAGCTCTGTTGTCAAGACAAGTTTCTTCCAGCTTAGACTTATAGCTAAAGTCAAAACCTATCTCCCAAAAAAACAGCTGGAAATGGTTATACATGCATTTATCTCCTCTAGGTTAGATTACTGTAACTCACTGTACACTGGCATTGATCAAGCTTCACTTAGGCGTCTACAGCTGGTCCAGAATGCAGCCGCCCGCCTCCTCACCGGCACTAAAAAACGGGACCATATAACCCCAGTCCTCGCCACTCTTCATTGGCTCCCTGTTCATTTTAGAATTGATTTTAAGGTTCTTTTATTTGTTTTTAAAACCATTCATGGCCTGTCACCCTCCTATCTCTCTGACATAATTGAGCCTTATATCCCAACCAGGGCCTTGAGGTCTGCGGACAAGCTACTGTTGGTCGCTCCTACGACTAATTTGAGGAGTAGGGGTGACCGTGCTTTTGCTGCTGCTGGCCCCAGGCTCTGGAATCTGCTGCCCCTCAACATTAGATCTGCCCAGTCGATTGGGGCTTTTAAAACTTTACTAAAAACTCACCTATTCTCTATTGCTTTTAGTCGTATTTAGCTATCCTGTTCTGTCCTAATGCTGCATTGTTTTGTTTCTTTTTGTTTTTTCTTTTGTTTTTGCCCTGTGTATATATATATATATATATATATATATATATTTTCTTTTTGTAGATGCTTCTGTGTGTCTGACTTACCTTGTTTTAACCATGTTCAGCACTTTGGTCGGCTCTGGCTGTTGTAAATGTGCTATATAAATAAAGTTTGATTTGATTTGATTTGACCCTTACGGGTCCATTTGGTTCAATTTGTACACTCTCAGAGTTATGGTGGTCCATGGTCTAATGCAGGGGTTCTCAAAATGGGGTCCGGGGACCCCCAGGACCCTATATGCATCAGCTATTTTCTAAATATCTTGACATTCTTTGAAAATGTTTGAATATTTTTTGACATTTTTAACACCACAGATCTTGTATGGGGGGTTCTTGGCACAAAATCTTTTCCGATGGGGGTCCGCGGCCAATTACACATTCATTTAGGGGTCCTTGACATGAAAAAGTTTGAGAACCAGTGATGTAGAGTGCCTTGGATAAGTCAGAGCTGTCATGATGACAAATGTACAGGGAAAACTGTTGCGCCCTTCTTTGTCCTTTGTTCAGGGTTGACTGCAGGTGCTGTGGTCTCAAAAACATAAAGGAAAACTGGCAGAAAAAGACTCGCTCGCTGCATAAAATATTAAGGAAAACTCCTTAGACAGAGACTTAAGAAAATAGTATTTCTTTTATTTTGATATGCTCATAAAGTGCTCTGTGCTCATAGTGAGGGGTGAATGAAATTAGCAAACGTTTCGGTCCTGGGACCGAAACGAGTCTATTTCTGCCAGTTTTCCATGATAACAAAGGCACCATAAGTGTGCAGGGGTTTTGTAGGTGACATTTGGTGCAGGTTTAATTCGATATGTTGACGATCTACGGTGAAAAATAAGTGCACATGGTACTCGCTGTCGGGGAGAAATCTTGTACTCCATATTTCATCTTTTTGTGTTATTTTTTAAATAAATTAATGCCCTATTTTATTCTTTGTTGTATGACAGTGTTGTGTGAAAATAGCCGATCTACAAGCTCACAACACGATGCGATGCGTTGTGAGCTTGAAGATCTGCTATTTTGGCCGTGTTTTGATAAATGTTGAACATTTTCTATCTATAATCATATGCCCAAAATAGGAAAGCCAGTGTGAAAGTGGTTAAAAGTCTGCCTGTGCGTTTAATGAATATTTAACGAATGAAAAGTATTGACAAGAGCTTGTCAATAGCTACATTGGAACACAGGTTTTTTTTCTTAATTTTTTTTATATCAGTGAAGATATGTAAAAAAAAAAAAAAAAGAACTACAGTATAATATTGTTTGTACTGACTGTGTGTCTCGTCTCACAGGCCGTCAGTGTTCAACCAGCCAGTTATCTTCCTCGGGGCAGACGTCACACATCCCCCTGCAGGAGACGGGAAGAAGCCCTCTATCGCAGCCGTAAGTTTCAGCTTCCCTTTTTTTACCCTCCCTCCTTATCTGCCAGTATATACATTTTTCTTTCTAAAAAAAACAAAAAAAGTGCAGTGCAGTGTAGAGGATTTTGCGAGCAGCATCTTGAAGTGAGTGGGTTAGCTTTCGCGTCGTCACAAACATTCTTGCTCCCTCACAACTCTTTGAGGTAGTTAACTCAGCCAGTCTTTGACACTCTCTGCCTTCTACACACCGTCTGTCCCTATCTCTCTCATCGTAATTTCACTCTCTAGTCTCTACCCCACGGTTCCTTGAGGGGATTCCAGCAAATGTATCAATACAGCATCAACATTTGTTTAACCACTTTAACCCATTTTTATTCTTTGGCTATTAAAAAAATAGCCCATCTTCAAGCTCACAATGCGTCGCATCACGACACACTGCTATTTTCGAAACATAATCGTTTTTTTGGGGGGGGGGGGGGGGATTTAAAAAAACATTTAAGGCCACAAATCTTCTCTTATGGGGGTCCCGGGAACAAAATCTTTACAAAATGGGGGTCTGCGGCCAAATACAATTTGGTCAATTTGGTACTGTAGTCCTTGACATGAAAATGTTTGAGACGCACCGCTCTACCCGCTGTCTTCCAGGTGGTAGGCAGCATGGATGCCCACCCCAGCAGGTACTGTGCCACAGTGAGGGTCCAGAGGCCCAGACAGGAGGTGATCCAGGACCTTGCTTCGATGGTGCGTGAGCTGCTGATCCAGTTCTACAAGTCGACCCGCTACAAGCCCACCAGGATCATCTTCTACAGGGACGGAGTGTCGGAAGGCCAGTTCAGACAGGTCAGCACATCCCGTTCTTGACTGAATTTGATGGAGAGTGATTTGGCCCTGAGTGACCCTGGCCCTGAGTGACCCTGGCCCTGAGTGACCCTGACCCAAATGTCCACAGATGAAAACGTGTCCCGTGACCTCACACAAGGTCCCGTGACCTCACCAAGTGTCCATTTCAAGTCAAAATGCTGCGTACTCTGTTACACCTGTACAGCCAGTTAACTCATATTGTCATCAGTTCCATATCCTCATATTTTGGTGAACAGTCTGTCCCCAATAAAGGCCTGGCTTTACGTAGCTGACCCTGAAATTAAGAATTTAACATCTGTAAAGATACTGTAGAATTAAATATTGATACTGGTGACTACCTGATTGTAGTATATTAACCAACAGCATGACTAGAATCTTGAGCCTTTCATTATCTCTGCCAGTAGATTGCGTCCGTGTGTGCGTGCGTGCGTGCGTGCGTGCGTGCGTGCGTGCGTGCGCATCCGCATCTAATCTTGCATACTACTTGGCTGATCAGTGTCATATTTCCTGTGCAGTCTGACAGCAGGCCAAGGATCTCCTTTTTTTTGTTTCAATCAGTCAACTACAGTACTGTATGTAATTATTTTTGTATTTATAATCGCAGAGAGATTGCACCTCTCTAGGCTATGAGATAAGTGTCCTGTCTGACTATGGACCAGCATTAGCCAATCGCAGCCAACCTCCAATCTTAAGTCATTACAAAAGTTTTGTCATTCATGTTCATCGACTGTTTTACAATTTTTCCTGTTTGCTGAACTTGTCCCAGGTGTGAGGCCAGACGAACAACAGTACAACAGTGTATGAGGGAGAGAGTATAGACAGTAGAGACTATGTATAACTGGTAATCACATGCTGTGTTACTCTTTCATGGTTGTCTTTGGGAATTTAACTGCATACATTACTGTTAGGACATGCCGCCTGGCAGAGTTTTGCGCTCTACTCAGTACACCTCTCTAGTTTTGGCAAGGTTTATGGCTGTATGCCTCATTTGGTAAATGGTAAAATGGTGCATTCTCTGTATATAGCACCTTTCTCCAAAGCACTTTACAATTTGCCCATTCACACACATCATCGTGGAGGAAACCATGCAAGGCACCAACCTGCTCATAGGGTGCAGTTAGGAGTTCAGTGAAATAATAATAATAGTATTAGATTTTATTTGTAACGCAGGTGAAAAAAATGTCTTGCTCATGGACACTTTGACACGCAGCCAGGAAGATAACTTCACATAACACACATTGACGTCTTGCATTACGAGGCCTAGTTTTAACTCTGTTAATAAACAGCTGTGATTTATGTTTGGACATTGATGATTGATTTGTCACCCATTTCAATTTATGTAACACCAGAGTAAGCCAGAATAGAGGCGAGGAGGCAGAAATGTTAGTATTGGGATCTGGCTTATGTTTTTTCTTTTGGTTAATTGCCTGAAATAAGGTCTGTGTTTAACACAGGCTTAAGGAATTGTCACGTTTTGTTCTACGACATAAAATACATTAGTAAATGAATACCCCACTCTTGAATTTTGAAAACTTTTATGTTTCATTCAAAAAAAGACAAGTACTGTAGCTAAATGACACTACAGACGTTGTCGAGGACATAACACCTCATCATGCTGAACACACAAGCATTGACTTTTGTTGAGATAACAAGGAATGTATTCTGACTAAAGAAATGCGTCATCCTGGACCACTCTATTGTGGAGATGTACAGAAAAAACTCTGCTCTTCTGGAATCTAGATGGCTCTGCCTAAGGTCGTGTCTTTAAAAAGTTTTTCTTGTATTTTTTTTCTTCTTTGAAGCCAATCATGGTATGTGTAATATACATATAAATGTACTGTATTCATCTCTTCATCTCCAGGTGCTGTATTATGAGCTGCTGGCCATCCGTGAGGCCTGTATCGCCCTGGAGAAGGAATATCAGCCAGGTATCACCTACATCGTTGTGCAGAAACGCCACCATACACGCCTCTTCTGTGCCGACCGCAACGAGAGGGTAACACACACACACAAACAAACTAACACAGAGTACCGGTATGTCAATGTCACAAAAATGGTAGCCTGGAATCCAGACTGGTTCGCTCCGTTCAGCAAACTTTTTTTTTTTTTTTTACTTCGCTTCCGTCTCCGTCTCCAGAACAACCCTGTTTCCTTTTGTCACCTGTTACGCACGCTGGGCAAGACCTGGACTGTTGGTTGTCTAGGTGGAAATGGTTGAATTTGGCGGAAGTACCGGCCATGGAAATGACGTTGATGCTTTACAAATCTGTTAACATTCTCCGTGAATGAAACAAGTGCTGTGATTGGTCAAAAAATATAGTTTCCGGGGGAAACGCGTACAACGGGAATCCTGTCCACTCAGGACTTCCGAGACACTCACTGGTTTAGGTCGTGACCAGGCTCTTCTCTTCGCAGATGAGTGAGGCTGGGAACAAGGCTACCTGTTACGTAGGCATGTCATTGCTGATTGGATAGTGCTCAACGAATCACAGAAAGAAGGGAAGTGGTTTGAATTTTACATTGGAAGGCTCCGATCCGCCCCACTCACAGACCAATCAGAATCCTTGGCGCCTGGGCGTCCGAGACCGCCCCTTGCCCCTTGAGGCTTACCAGACTGAGAAGCCAAGTGAGAAAAAAAGTCAGCTGAACGGAGCGAATCAGTCTGGATTCCAGGCTAGAGAAATGGCCCCCACTGAGGTTAGGGCACTGTTCCCTACCAGCACTTTAATGGATGGAAATGGGCCTCCTTAATTACCCTTCCTGTCAGTGGGTCTGATCTCCTCCCCAACCCCTCTAATTATATTCGATTAAAGCATTAGGGCCCAATGCAAACCCAGAGCTCTGGAGTGGCACTTAAGGTCCCCGCAGCAAGACTCCCCTTAGTTAACAACCTCATTTACAGTGCAGGCTCTCACAAACAGTGGGCCAAACCACTCACTAGAGAATTAGGCTTTTAATTGCTTGATTGGGAAGTAGTCACTAAGCTGACGCCAGGACATGTCAATCAAACATAGTTACATTTATGAAGATGTCAGCGTTACTACAGCAGCCAGTATAAACAATTAGTTCATTTACAGACATGATTAAATGGACCAGTCTTCTGGCGTTATGTTCATTTTAGTCTCCCAGTTATATTCAGTTTGATACAGAGAATTGTGAAAATTCATTGGAAAGGGGCCAGTATTTAAAAGGATTTGCAACCCTGATTTTAACGCACAGTCCTCCTCTTCCTCTCTGTCAGGTTGGACGCAGTGGAAACATTCCTGCCGGCACCACCGTTGACACGGACATCACGCACCCCTACGAGTTTGACTTTTACCTCTGCAGTCACGCTGGAATACAGGTACCGTAGAGCCATGCTGCACCATCTGCTCTCCCTAGCCCGTCTACCTGATCTGCAATGCAGTGTGCATCACTGAAATCCAATTAAAAGCCGCCAGAAAGACTGCAGGCTCTGTGCTTTTGTGGAGCAATGCATTCTAGTTGACAAATGGTGTTAAAAAATACAGTTACTTTATGTAAGACATTTGCAAAACCGTTCATGAGTTGAGAAAGGCAGAAAAATGGCTGGTCGAAATTTCATTAAAAGCAGTATTTACTTTGCAAGATTGTTAATAGTTCAAGTAGTATAGTCAAAAGTTATGCTAAAAGGATAACACAAAAAGCCCCAGGTCCAATGTACTCAATTAGTAAGACTTACAGTACATACTACATACTATACAACACAATTCAGTAAAAGCTCAGTAGCAGCAAAAGGTGTATTTACAGAAAAAGGAGGGGTGAGGGCAGCGGATGCTACTACCATTTTGTTATTCATTACCTTAACTTACTTAATTACTTGCATACTGTAAAGACTTATATTAGAGGAACCCTCACATTCTCTTTTGATTAAAGACTATGTTGTTGTATGTAGCCTAATGCCTAGTACCTTTTATGTAGCTTTTAGTCAGAGAGCATGAAATTGATGGACTGCGGTTTCTGAATCTCTCTGTTCTCGTGTGTCTTGAGTGTCTTAAGTAGGAATCTCAATTATACTGATTTCAGGATTCACGCCTGACCTACTGGCCACAGTTCCAACTTCTCCTATTAGAAAGTACCTAGAGGTCCCTAGTCAATGTGTAACACGCCAGAATAAAAGGAGGCCTACCAGCCAATGTAAAGACAATAGAGACCAAACATCTGCTTTGTGCTTCTGCAACTGTTACATCAGTGGTTCCCAAACGGTGTGCCGTCTGCCGTGAGACAAGTCTAGGTGTGCCTTTGGATTTTGTGAGAACTACAGATTATTATCGCAATTTACACTATACAAAAGGTTATAATATTTGTATTGACTATATCAGTATTTTGCTGATATTTGTCCAATACAGAGGCAAATTCTTTATACTAAAATATATATATATTTTAACCAATTTAACCTTGTGTCCCTGTTTTGAGCATGGCCAATATTAAAATAAATGTATTTTATTATTATTATTATTTTGTATTTTTTTTAAGATACCGGTAGCTAAAATAGTGAACATTTCTCACAATGCGTCACGGCATGTCTGTTATTCTGTTATTTTTGCTATGAATACTCAAGGTGTGCCTTGAGATTTTGACTTGCCCATTGGTGTGCTTTGGCTTGGGCACACAATATTTGAAAACCACTATATTATCTTAGCCCTCGTTTGTGCTGGAACCAAAACACAGAGTAGAACACAGTTGGTCTGAGGCAATCTGGTAACCCATAGGCAAATAAAAGAGGAAAATAGGGGTTTACTGCAGCAAGAATTGAAAGCTCTTTGGTTGCTGAAATCCCGCCAACATGAGAGTTTATAATGATATTTATAAATTGCGCGCGTGTGTGTGTGCGCGGGTTTGTGTGCAATCCAACAGTATTTATTTTACATTCTATTTCATAACCACATGTGATCTGCCTCTCCCAAGGGCACCAGTCGGCCCTCCCACTACCATGTGCTGTGGGACGACAACTGCTTCACCGCTGACGAGTTCCAGCTGCTCACTTACCAGCTGTGCCACACTTATGTGCGCTGTACCCGCTCTGTCTCCATCCCCGCGCCAGCCTACTACGCACACCTGGTGGCCTTCCGTGCCCGCTACCATCTGGTGGACAAAGAGCACGACAGGTGAGGCAGTGAAGGAGGTAGCATGGGAGTGGAGGTGGAGCTAAAAATAGACCCATGGCTTATGTCTCCTAGGTTCCTCTTCCACCCACTCTCGCTTTATAGCTCAGTTCCCATCGTAGGGGGTGCAGCTTGCACTCGAGAGACCTTGTTTGCACTCGTTTCCCTTCTCTATTTTGGGGACTGTGTGATTAACGATCATCTGTTTCTCATTTTCTCCTGTCCTCAGCGCGGAGGGCAGCCATGTATCCGGTCAGAGTAACGGCCGGGACCCTCAGGCGCTGGCCAAAGCTGTTCAGATTCACCACGACACGCTGAGGACCATGTACTTCGCCTAAGCTTACGTCAGACCTCCCCAGACATCGCCATCCTACACACACACACACACACACACACACACACACACACGCATCTCTCATAAATGCACAGATATACACACTCCCCTATAACACAGCTGGCCTGCCAGTCAAGGAGTCCTTGTAGGTATGAGATGCCCCTTCCACACACCCATACACCTAGTCAATCCGGACCTGACACTGTGCAGAGGGAGGAGGGAGGGAGAGGAGGCTGTCCCCTCCACACTGGACTGAGGATTCAAAACGCTGCTTTAAAAACCAGAGAAACTTGGCACTATTATGCAATATTAAACCAGCCAACTATTTCATTTTTCCCTTCGTCTCATATAGGGCCCCTCGATCTAACGCCCGCGTTCCCTCCCTTGCCTGCCTTCACTTCACTTCTGGTCCAGGAGATATTTCTTTCTTGTTTGTTTGCTCCCCCCTCAACGGCTGGCCTGCGGCCTGGCACACTACTTAAAATCCACAAATCTACCCCCCCCCTTAATATCATGCCCTTTTACATTACCTAAAGTCAATTTGAGCAGCCGCACTTTTTTGCAATCTTGTCAGTTTTACTGTTTGTTTTGAGTTTTTTTTTGTTTGTTTAGTTTTTTTGAATGGTTGAAGCAGAGAATAAGAAGAGGTCAGTTTCTGGGGTGATAAAGTGGTGATTATAGCTCATTGTTTGTTTGGTGCATTAGATGATGGGTGCACCAGACATCCACTGTTTTCTTTTCCTGTGTCTAATCTGTTTTAGCCCATGGGGACTTGCCACGAGAGTGTCAATCCATCACTTATGTGTACAAAACAAGCTATTATTTTGGAGTACAGTGCCACCTTAAGGCTACAAGGTTTAAATACCCAATTAACGGGGTTGTTCTATATGATTTAGGGTTCATTTCCGTTCGCATTGAGCAGTGAACTGCCATATTTAAACAGTGGCACAGATCTTATTGGATGATGGCATAATAGCAATTGCTCTATAGCAGCCATCTATGGGGCTTTATAATGTGTAACATGGCTATATGAAACTAAATTGTATTATTATTTTTATAATCAGGCTTTTCAATATTTATTAATTCTCTCAAGCCGGCAAGCTTGTGTTTTTACTATTGGTATTCGTTGCTGCTTTAATTCCCTCTGTGCTTGTTATTTCATCTTGCACAAACCTCCAGAGTTTGTGGCAGTGGGTTAATTAGTTCAACAGATCATGTTGAGAGTTTCCTCTAGTGCAATAATCATTTAACAGAGGGGTGAAGATATTAGGGGAGTGTAGTGGATCAAAAGAAAAGTAGCACATCTCATTTGACAAATACGCATTTTCTTAAAAACAAAACAAAGTTTGCCACATATTAGGCACTTTTATTTATTGGTCCTTGGAGGAAGTTCTTTTTTATGGTTACATTGTTAGGTGAAAACCCGGTAACTCTAGTTTGGTGATTATTCATGTTTTACTTGAATGGGAGGATTACATGGACCTTTTCTGGGTTGAGAAAATGTTCTGACCTTGATGTTATGAAGCCCCTTTAAAACCAATGTATAAATTAACAAATGCATGGCAGGCGGCCTTACGAGGCGGCCTTTCTTAATTCCTGTTGAGTTGACATTTTGGAGATGCAAGGTTTTCACCCAGTAGCAACAATACACAGTGTATTTATGCCATAATGGGGTGGTAGTCAAGTGCCTGGAAGGAGGGAAAGGTTTAGTGTTTTGAAACCGGTGTAACTGATTTTTTAGAGGGTCCCGTTTCAATAGGGACAAATTAGGAGTTCATTTCTAAAACGCTGTTCAACCACTTAGGGAAAACATCACCTGAAGTTTATCATCTCTAAAACATAGAGGATCCAGTTTGTTTAAGTGTCATCATGTTATCAATTAAATAGTTAAATGACCTATAATTCTTTACAAAATACCATTGTTTTAATGTGTTATAATTTTGAAATGGAAAATGTCCCTTTTGGTTTTTTCATTATGGAACGAAACTATTTAAATGAACAAACTTGTGTTCTGAACAAATGGGCAGCGTAACTCAGTTTGGAGTAAGCCAGCGTCTCCTACTGCCTCTTACTCTCCTCAAAGAGCTTTGGATTGTGCAGTCAATTCCATCGCCTGACTGTTCCATACATCTCATTCTAATCGTCCCAAGACAAATTTGTGTAGTGTTTGCCTATACAACAGTTGAAACTGTCGTCTTTGCTTAGCAGCAGATTCCAGCTGAGCAAGCTGCACTGGCTTTTGTTTAATCTTCATCAGACATGGATCCGGCTGCTATCTTCTGTTTAGTACTTAAAGGGACAGTTTCACATAATGGATTCAGCTTAGCCTAAGACCAAAGGCCATTTATTTCAGTGGAGGTGAAGACTATTTGGAAGACTAGGTGAAATCCATGTCTGGTGAAACCAGTCCCTAATAAGTAAGGGTTTAGGACTGGCTTCAGACCCAAACAGAGGATCCAAGTGGCTGACTGCATCGTCACTAGAAGAAACTTAACTATCTAATGGGAGGCAGCTGTCAGAACTCCTATGAAATGACAGGGTTGTGTTGGAGGATGTACTCACCACATAGCTCCTCTGTGCCCTTTGTGGTCTGAAGCTTGTCTTGTGGTGTTTTAAGGAGTTATAACGATAATCTGCACTAAATGAAGCATGTGTATCAGACTGAACACAGGCGTGGTGCTATTCACTCTGAATTTGGAGTTTCTGCGTTGAGAGGGAGTGGGATAGGGGGTGGGCACGGTACAAAAACGTATAGATAAAAAATAGCTAACATAATGCTTTGAGGGGTGTATGAGAAGGTCCTCCCGGTATTGTTTGTGCAGACAAACTCTGGATTTAGGACTTTGCTCAGCAGTTACAGTCAGCAAAAACAAAAATTTGTAAATGGTACAGTGGCAAAAGACTGCCCCTTGGCTGGACAGTGAGATGTAACGGTAGGATTAGGGTACATTTCCCCGTTGTCCTGCATTGTTGCATTTGAATGCCTTTCCAAGGCTAGCCTTCCCGCTGTGGAAGCCAAAGGGGTTTGAGCCTTCACGATTTTCACTATAGTGTCCGAAAGCCTTTTTAAAAGCCAGATTGAAAGTATATTTGTACATTTTAAATTATGTAACGCACACTACTTATTTTTGCTAACAGAAAAGTTCTAAAAAATGTAGTTTAGTTATTAATCTTAGTAATAATTGTATCATGATAATTTACGGTTAAAAAAGTATAATGACGTTTTATTATTCCAATAGACTGTTGACTTGTTCCTGTGTCACTGTATAACGTATAGTGTATTTCTATGTACAATTATGGGGTTATTATTACTATTAGTAAAGCGTGTCTGGACTGTTAAGCTCTTATTAGTAAGGTTGTAGACTGGCCACCTGTTGCTTTTGTTGGAAGAAGAAAAAACAAAAGATGGTGAGCTTCTAAATTCTTGTTTGTCCCTTTTTTGTAGGTGTTCAGAGAGATGGTCTGTGGTACGGAATATTGGAATCTTGAAACGTATTGTTGCAAGCCTCTCCCTATTGTGATTATATGGTAATGATATACAGTACAGTATAAATGGGGTAGCTTGAATTAAAAGAGCATAATTCCTGCTCTTGAATGTTATGTTATTATTATTTTTAATCAACTGGTGCTCTCGGCTGCTCCTTGATACGTCTCAAGGACAACGTATGATGAAAGAATAATTCGCCGGCGGGGTTTGTTGTTTTTATTTTAAAATGTGGGGTTACGTCAGCATGTAACCTTGGTTGTTTTCCTCCTCTCCTCACCTGAGCACTTCCATGTGCATTACAAAGTACAACTGCAGTGACTATGATCTCATATTGTCTCATGGGTTCCATTCACTGCTGACTGTTCACTCCCAATGCCAGAGGACTACATTCCACAGCCAGTGGGGTCCCATCCAATCCCGTAGGATGTATAGGAAAGATTAGGACAGAAGTGAGGTTTGGTCAGTAAGGTGATGTGTCCACCTGGCAGCATCTCTGGATTATTCTTTGTTCTGCTGTTCAGAACAGTTCCAAATGGGAGGGACCGAGCTCCAAAGGGGCAGAGCTTAGCACAAAGTAAAAACTGGAAGGCAATAACTAAGTTCTTTGTCAATCTCTATTTCGCCTGTATTTCACGAAGTACATTTTCATATCAACATTTCTAGATGTGAAACATTGTCAACTCAATCTAGTCTTGTTTACTTTTATTGTCAAGTACTATGTGCACTTTTGAAATTGATTATAACTGATTCCCACCCTATCCGTATGAAACTTAGTCTCATTTATTTTCTTCAAGTATAATATCAATCCATCCATCCATCTTTGTCCGCTTATCCAGAGAAGGGTTACGGCCGTAACAGCTGCAACAGAGAAACCCAGACTTCCCTTTCCCAGACCACATTAGCCACTTCAAACTGGTACTCCATAACACAAAAAAGCTGGGACCGGTTAATCCCGCAGCACCAGTTCTGCTTACCAAAAGTGGCCGACTGGGCACTCACATTCCATGCCCGCTCCAATCCATTAAGCTGGGCCTCAGGCTCTTACCCATTTAAAGTTTGAGAATAAGTTGAGATAGTTTCGTTATAGCTATAACTCAAGCCAGTTGGCTATCAGGCTGGGCAACAGAGATGGGTGTACCTCGTTCTCTATACCTTCCAACCTTAAGGCAATACGCTCCTTTCTGTTCATTTCCCAAACGCTAATAATAGTATAGTAATGCCTTCAAACCACTTCCTCAATTCTGGGGCTTTGGGGAGGTTGGCTAAGATACTATCATAATATCCTTCGTCTTTCTCTTCAAATGAGAACTCTTTTGAAAACTTAAGTCGAAGCAGCCATTGAGACAGAATGGTTCAACCTTCTTCCTCTGATGTCTAATCTTCTTTGCCAATGTTTTCTTGAAAGAAATAGAACCTCTGCAATAAGAACAAACAACTAAATGCTAAATTCTGTTTCACAGGGGCACAAGTGCACACACATACCCGACATTCACACTCCTACTTTGCAAACTTCTCTCTGGTAGGTTTGTTTCCAAATGTATTATAAATTATTTCCACCTATCGGTATGCAACTTGGATTTATTTATTATTTTTAGCGACGTTGAGTTGACAGAGGGGCCTTCTCACTGAAGTGGGCTCAACCTGCTTCAATGCATTTGTAAAAAAACAACATTTGATTTGGAACAGAGAGGCTAGCCTTGATTGGTCCTAGTCAGTGAAAATTCAGCCAATACATCCTCCTTTGAACCTATGCCCGTCCCCTTTAGAGCTCGGCCTTTCCCCTTTGAAGCGCGGCTCTGGCTTGCAGTTTGTACCTGAGATTGTTGACCTTGTTGTTTCCAATGTAAACAATGCACTGTTTCAATGTAAACAATGCATTTTTTCCAATAGTGTTGAGAGCATGGCATGTTATAAGTCTTTGGTGCTCGGAGCGCTTCCACCAAGTATATGTCTTGTGCTATTTGCTTAAAGAAAAGTTGTGCCGGTGGACACAGAGCCTAAGTGTATGATCCAATGGATTCTGTGGTATTTTCTAGCACGGTGTGCAATTCGTTCAGAATCTATGCTGATTATAGTTTGTTCTGAGTGTGTGCGGTTGGTCATGTTGTTTGTTGGAGAAGTCTGGTCTGTATGCCACTGAAGGTTCTTGATATATGCGAGTATTGGTATGCCGTTAAAACTGAATATCTGCTGTTTCT
Organism: Gymnoscopelus braueri; assembly: GCF_963280865.1. Classification (NCBI taxonomy): domain Eukaryota; kingdom Metazoa; phylum Chordata; class Actinopteri; order Myctophiformes; family Myctophidae; genus Gymnoscopelus; species Gymnoscopelus braueri. The sequence goes on from NC_137605.1 coordinate 26,695,658, forward strand.
GATGGATGTTGATGCAGTTGTGTCCAAACTAAACTCTTGAGTGCAATTGAACACATGTTTACATAGCAAATGTGTTTGCCTGGCTTACAACTTGCCGAAACCACCATCAGTTCTGCTTTGCAAATGCTAGCTAGTGGAGAAGTGACCTAACATGAAAAAGACCATTTGGGGTCTGTTGTGTACACTAGACATTTTTTGTGGCCTTTTTCCCCACCAACACTTGTCATGTGGTTATAAAGGTTTGACATTTGGGTGTGAAAACAAACCTTTCCCACAATGTGACAGACATCTGGGGAAGAAAAATAGCCCAAATACAATTTGAAATGTCACCGTAAGCTTAAGTAAAGGTGTATTTCATGAGTAAAAAAATCCAGATTTTTGGTTTTTCTGTATTTGGTGTGGAAGGTAGTAAAGAAGTGAGAAAATAAAATCCACTGAAAGTGCCTTTCCTCTTGATGGTGCTGCAAACGAAAGACAAACATCAATTCAAAGAAAAACCTTTTTCAAGAACGCATTGCAATGCAGAAATGGCTGCATTTACACACACACACACACACACACACACACACACACACACACACACACGCATACAGTACACAGTTTATTTTCTAGAGATGAATTGAAGATGCAAACTTGCGTTCCTAAATATTAAGACTTTAAGCGTACATATAAGTAGACTATATGCCAAGTATGTGATTGTGGTTGAGCTTTTGCTTAGTGTTTGCATTTAGTGTCTTGGACCAATGGTGTCGTTGGTACAGTAGAATGTGCATTGAGGGAATTTCAAATAAAATGTAAAAAAAAGAGGGCATAGTAACACTGGTGTGGTGTGCCGCATCCCAGCCCATGAATGACAAACATAGCACAGCACTTTATAGACTGCCACTCTCACACAGACACATGGCCAAGAGCCTTTGATCTCTATCCCTCCAATCCCTTCGTGCTAGGTTCAAGTTAGGAAAGGATCAAAGACTCAAAGATGTGAACGATGAGCCGAAGGGATGGTGATACCAAACAAAGCAGTCAGTCATTAAAAGTGTGCCTCATGCTCATGTGACCTCACTGACAGCTCGATTGAGTACCCCCCCAACTCACACGGACGCCACAATTCATAACATCTAGGGCTGGGTGTTAAGAAAGAAGATTACTGTCATTACAGATTTTGTCTTGCTTCTTTTTTCCCCTTTTTTTTTAAAGCATCATAAGGCATTGAAAATGGATGATTGTTAGAGAAAGAATTGAAATCTTGTTCCTGTTTACGGGCATCTTTCTGAGGACTTATAAGCAGTACAGTGTCGAGAATCGGATACGCGGATGTGAAACTTACGTTACTCTATTGCATGATGGAACATGTCCTCAACATGTCGAGTATGGGAGGGGGGGGGGGTTAAACAGACCAGTATTGGTATCAAATTCTTCAACGATACCCAGCCTTAGTAACAGCCCATGGCATTCTTTCATCCTAGTGCAATGCCCTGCCATGTTGTCCTTAGAGGGTTGGGGGTGGGTGGGGAGGTGGCGGGAGCACAGCAGTTCCTCTTGTCCTGGAGCGGTAGTGTGCAGACTGAGGGTGGTCTGTCGTTCTGTGGGTACCTTGTGAGTCCAGGGGGTTAAAACTTTCTAATACAAGAGATCTCAAAACACTGCACCTCACTTACCTAGGTATGCTGCATATGTTATACTACATGAGAGAAATACTGCAAATATTGCTTTTATTATGACAGTTCAATGCTTGAGTAATGCCTGGTTGCGATATTCTTATAACTATTTTAGAGACAAAAAAAAAGTATAACTGTAAAATATCTTCTTTGTTTTGTCTTAACACTTATTCGACTTCGAAAAAACATGTTCTTGAGCCGACTTTTATTTTGTTGTCCTATTTAAATGTGTTGTTCTTTAAATATATATATATGAAATATATATGCGAAATATTTTATGGTGTATTTATTGAGAGTGCATATAAGCGGCTGGAGTCTCCGCATCACATTGCAGCATGGTGGGGGCGGCGCTTGGAGGATGAGGCCTTAAGCCCCTCCCCCTCCATGTTGACGCCTTATTCTCCCTACTAGACACGCAAGCACAACAACATGGAAGGGGTCTGAGTTGAGGAGGGGGTTGAGGTGACCTGTTATCAGGCATAATATGCCCTGTGTCAAGCAGTTTCACTTTTGGTCACAGAAAAGGGAACGGGTCAGTTCTTCACCCTCCTCTTTTTTTTGTACTATTTACCCTCCATTGTTCTCTAACCATCTGAGAAGGCAGAATGCCAACCCCCAACATGTTGCAGCTCATCTCTGTTGACGAAGGGAACCATTTCTGAACCACACTGACTTGAGTGTTAAAAAAAAAAAAGCTGACTTTCTCATCCCAAGCTGCTAGTTCGTACATTAGCCATGTAAATCCCCAAGCCAGTACAGGGCTGGTGGGAGAGCATAGAGAATAGCGGGAAGGAACGAAAACTGTTTTAACGGTAGAAGTATATGAACTATGGTCTTTTTTTTTTATTGTAGGAGTTGCTTCTGTCCTCTTTAATTGTCTCTTGTCAAGCTCTTTTCTTGTGCCAGAACTTTTTACAGCAGAAGTAGGTCTCATTCCACAATACATGCCTCCGCCTTAAGTGGGTTCTTTAGATTCATGTGTGACTTTGGGATTCCTGTCCTGGGAAGCCTACTGTGTGTGCCCTCATTCCCCCAATAGGCATCTTGGTTGTGTCTCTCATTTTAACCACTAACCAGTTTATGAAAAAGTGCAAGCTTTTTGAAACTTGACTCATCTTTATGCTTTAAATGGCTGTGCAAACAGGAACCACATTTCAGTTAAATTGTATTTTACATTAAAAAACGTCTTTGTTTAAGCCTGCATGGATGCTGCCGGTGTGGAGTATGCCACATCAGGACTGTTCTGACAGCGTCAGGTAATTTCTCAGTCACAGAAACACTCATTCTATTGTCCTAACATGTGGCAACCTCCATGGACGTGGCATCCAGAAAATAGAGCAAATCATGAAAAGTACTATTAGTGCTATTTGACTTGGGTCTGCCTGGAACCAGAGGTGTTCCTCAAAGTGCTGGATTAGAGACCTGTGCCTGTATATTGAACCAAGGTGTTGTGATGATGAATTGTTCCTTTTAATTTAGATGTCTGTTGGTTGTCTCTCTCTTCATCACGGGATCAGAGACATGGAGCTTTGGAGGGCTGTCAATCCTCTTTAAAAGCAAATAGGCCCGGCCTCCATCCATTAAGCCAAATCTTGTTTTTGTTTTTGTGGTTTAATGTATGTTTACTCTAATGTTTACTTCCCTGAGCTATCAGATGTTAATTTATTTTCAGTCCATTAGCATTCCAATAATGACTATGAACCAAATATTGCTCAAGAGATTGCTCAAGAGATTAGGCTATCTGATGCTGTTTTTTCCCACGTGTACACAATTGACCATATTCACATGGCAGCCATATGACATAACTAAGAGCAAAAGGGCTGCCATGTGAATATGGCCATTGGTTTGAAGGGTGATGTTTTTCAGTGGCCAAGGATGCTACATTAAGCGTGACTGTACTGTATGTCCATTCTTCGATTGTTTGGGGCATATGCAATGTAGCATGACGTTTGGTTATCATTGTCAATTCAAACTGAAGGTCGTAGGCTCCGATACCATTGAGTGTGGCACCAGCAAATGGATTTGCGTCGAACAGTGACCTTTTACCATCATGAGATCCATGTCTCTGTCCCTCTGTATGTTGCAAAGACTCATTGTACCAACGGTTTTGATTTCTTTTCAGTTTTCAGTTCAATGTCTCTCTATCTTGTTTTATAACTCTTAGGTTGTTGGCCTTTTAGTGTTGCTTTGCTTCAGTTTGAAGTGTATCTTTCACTAATACTCGCAATAAAAAGCTTTGCTTTACCCTGTGATACTGTCATACTTTAGAGGGATCAAATGAAAGAATATTTAGCGTTCAAAGGCCTTGTAATATTAAAAATAAAAAGCTGTTCATACTGTATGTAAGGCTTACTCCTCAATAAGGTGTGCAGTTATTGACTATATACTCAAGGACCCAGTGTGGATGTACTGTCAGATATTTGTCCAGGATATTTGACTGGCATTGCCTGTCATTACATCATTGTTTATAGAGTCTATAGCAATGATTACAATCAGAATATACAGTAGAGCTTTAACTACCTTTTCCACTGCATTCATATTCTGGACAGAGCCAACTAGGGTCCAGTTTACTACGTCTGGAGGGTTTTAAAACAAATGTTTTGTTTAAAATTTAAAAAAATCACAACACCTTTTTAAATGAGTGGGAAGTTGAACCACTTAAGCCTGATTTATGCTGTGTGCCATGCACACATTGAGCTTGTATATCGGCTATTTTCACTATAAAAGTAAGTAAGTAATTATACAATTTGAAAGTTTTTAAACGTTTTGAAAAAACAAAATGGGGACACCAGGTTTAATGTGGTTATGGGGATTTTTTTACTCTCAAAATCACAAAGTGTGAGTGGGAATTGCACATCAATTCTGGCCTGAAGAATATGAGTAAAACCATAACTATTTAAGCTCTATGGTAGTATGCATCAGCCTTAAGACAGGCTCCAACTACCGCTATGGTCCATGTAGTAGGAGCCTGTCTGCCGATACACTAGAGCCTAAATAAATTTGGTTTGGGACCCCGATAATTGTTGTATGCATCGGCCTTGTCCCTTACAGAGCGATCACCCCTATAGTGCCACTTAGTGGGGAGAATGACCTCCTTAAGGACATAATACCCTATAATATATTTTCTGCCGGATCAATATGCAGTAGGCTACATGCAAAATCAGAAGTTAGGATTTTCTTAAAAACGTATGCCTATTTAATGTATCTAAATGTACAATAATGTACAGTATACACACTCGTTTGAAATAATGATTAATATTAGCTAAGAACACCAAAGTGAATTGTAAAGCAAGTAAACAGATTGTGTGGAGAAAAACACATTTAGCAGGTAGTATGAGCTTGCAATGCAGACATACCTCCAATATACCTCTTTAAAATAAAAACTAAACTACAGTCAGACTCTAGTTGTATTGATCCTGCAGTCCCATCACAGACCAGGAGGAGGAGCACTTCACCAAGAACAATTTGGCCTGTGCTGAAGAGGAGACACAGGCCTCTGAGCTGCTGGGGAACTCCCGAGGCCTCAGCAGTACAGCAGTAGGCTTACTAGGCTACATTACGTTGTGTGCCCTTGTGCGGGGAGGTGTATATGAGGACAGGCTCTGTGTTAATCCTGGAGGAAATCAGTATCCAGGCTGAGATTGAAACATAGCAGGAGTCATAAAAGGACACGAGGGAGTGAGTGTGGAAGTGTGGGTGGAGATCTGTGGACTGGAAATGGATGTCACTGCATGACATGATTTCCACTTAGTGGAGCCTGTCCTCATATTACATCTCCCTAAACAAAGGCGCACTATGTATATACGATATAGCTGTGTACGTGCTCTCTTTACCGCAGGATGTTGATGTTTACATTTCAGAGATAGGGTGCTGAAATGGGTGGACACCAGGAAAGCAGCTGTCCCAGATGGCATCTCCGGGCAGGTCAGCAAGACCTGAAATGATCTTGTTGTCCCCACATGCTCCATGGGTCTCCATGCCCAAGAACCCTTGTTAAGGGCTACATCTGCTCCTCTCTCCCCAGAACCTTACCAAGTTGGGGGGGAAGTTAGGCTATATTAACTTCGGATCAGCTTTTACCCACTTAACCTGAGTATACAAATGTCTTCTAAATCCCAACAGTTTTCTGAAAAACCTATGTTGCTATATCAGTGGTGCTCAAACGTTTTCATGTCAAGGACCCATCAAAGTTATATGTATTTGGCCGTGGACCCCATCTCAAAACATTTAGTTCCAGGGACCTCCAGAAGCAAAGATTTGAGTAAAAAATGTGTTTAAATATATATATTTGTTTTTTTTATATTCAAAAATAGCAGATCTACAAGCTTATAGCGCGGCTGTCACGATCCGTGACATGTTCTGTGTTTGCACTGCGTCCTTGCCAGTTCATTGTCTATGTCACGTGTGTTATAGTCTTGAGTTCCGTTCCTAATAGTTTGTATACCTTCGTTTTGAGTTAATAAACCCATTGAACTGACCTGTCCAGCCTCCGTCTCTCCTGCATTTGGGTCCTGCATTCTGCTCTGTCTCACACCGTGATATCGGCACGAAGTGACGCGCTATGAGCTTGTATAGGATATCTGCTATTTTTGAATAGCCAAATTATAAAATTATGGTTAAAGTGGTTAGAATCTAAAATGACACAGATGCTTTCCCGGTTTTAACGGGATAAGCCCTATACCTTAGACCCAGGGGTCTATATTTTGTCCTCAAATCTTTTCCCTCTGCAACAAATTTGACGAAAATAGGCAAAATACAACCTCTCAACGCATCACATTGCTACATGTGGAGAGCTTGTTGATCGCCTCTTTCAGTCAGGATTGCTGTGAAAGACATCTAACCTGGGACTGAACTCGGCGTGTGCCTGGATCCTATATTTCCTGACTGCCAGGTGGTGGGCAGATACACCCGAGCCTCCAAGGATTGTGTGATGAGCCCTCTGCTGCATATCTCCTGCCCATAATGTACTTTTGCACTAGGGCCTATGTACAGTGTATGCTTTTGGACACCCTTCTGATGCATACAGTATCTCGCTTGCTAATCTATTCTCCCATTTATGTTCTGTATATAATTATTTTCGGTATATTTTTCCTCTGGCTGCTATATAAATTCTCTGTATTGATACTTAATCTTTCTTTTTTTTTCTCCACACAAATCTGGTTATTCTTGTATACAGTATACATACACACTGTACATGCACATACTGACACACTTACCTGATACACTTTCACTTTATTACTTCATCACTATTGCTGCAAAAAAATGTTTACTTGTGTATTGTGCCTTGTTTTTATTCTATATTGAGCATAGTCTGCAGCGATTTTACTTTACTGCATGCCTTAAATTAAGTTCCTATTCTATATCTAAATGTGTCTGATTTGATCTATACTATATTCTATATACACCTCAGCTACTGCACTATTCACACTATATTGTACCACTTTGCGTTTAAGTCCCTGCTGCCCTCTTTTCATATGTATACGTTATGTGCAGTTGTGCTCCTTGTTCCTCTGCTGGACATGTTAGTCTAATCTAATCTATTTTGTGCATTGATGTTGTTGCACAAATAAACAGTTCCTTATTCTGATTCTGGTGTAATTTCCCTTCTCTGTTGCAGCAGAGGGGAGTATCGGTGAATCCACCCATGTACATAACATCATCGTATCTACACAAAATATGCAGTATATGTAAACATGCAATTTCACTGTCTGGCTTTGAGTGTCTTGTTTTAAGGTACGGATTCTGCAAATCTAAGTTTGACCGTATTTTTTTGTTTTTAAGGACTCCAGAGATAGAAAGCCATGACCAGTATACTATTGTCATTTTAATTATATTATAATTAAAATGTTTAAAAAATCTTTACAATAATTGTTTCCATTTTGAATTTTGTTGTTGACAGTTGAAAAGTGGAGATGGAGCCTTTATAGGGACATTGCACATTTAATGAAGAGGTTAATCAAGTTAAGTACATGTCACTGCAGAGAAATTGGTTTGAATCAATACACTGTCTCTGTCAAATGTTTTAGCTTTAAGCACAACTACATTTAGGCCCTTGTTAACGCCCTACTGTACAGGCGTACTGGCACTAACATAAACCATGCAGTTCTCACAAGGGCCGTCACAAAAAGCCTTATCAAAGATACCCAACATGTACACCTTCCTTCCTTCAGGCAGGGATTTCTTATCAGCATATACAACATTATCAGGTTTTCTACACTACCCCCATGGCAGTCTGTGTGTGTCCAATGCCACTTTCCTCCACCGGTCTGCGCTCTAATCAAAACAGCCATTTTCACCAGCTATTTTCCTTTTGTTGGCACCCCACTGGTCCCCATCTCTATAAACATGAGTACATATAGTTATGAGAAGGAAGTTCAGCAGCAATAACAAGAACAGAAGCTGGAATGCACAGAGACATTAAACAAGTGCGGGCTCAACACAGGGAAGAGTGGCTGCCAATGTTTCTCATGAATGTGCAATGGATCACTGGACTGCTCTTTATTACTGCTTCCTGTAGGTACAATGCATCTCCCCAAACAAGGAGGAACTATGAATCATCTATTGTGTTTGGTGGGCTGGCTAAGAGTCAGAGAATTGAGATAATGATAAGATATTGACCCGTAACAGTAGACCTTTCAATTTGTCTTGACCTATTGGGCTGTAGGAATTATAATGGGCCATTCTAGAAACCTGTGTGGGGTTTTTGTTTTCACAATGTTATTTACTGTATGGTAATGACTTAGTGTAATATCTGCAAGAGAGGGAGTACTAAACACAAAATCACACTCGCACATTTAGAAACTACCCAGAACAATTACACCTTCCATAGAGAGCAACTTGGGCATCTCTCTGTCTGCAAAAATGCCAATCCAGCAGCAGCCGTTTGAGGGAGGAGAATTACATGTTAGTTTTCCCCATACTGTGCCAGGCAGGACATGGATTTCAAAAGTCGATGTATCGTGTCCACTTTGTGCTCTTTTCGTTCTCCTCATCCATCCTAGGCCTCTGGATCAGAGTCGGAACAAGGACACGCAGACCTCCATAGAAACGGAACACTGATCCAGTATAAGAGAGTGTAATCCTCCTGTCTTACACGCCCCCTCGCACTGTTCAGTGTTAGTTTTATTTTCATTATATTGCATCATCACCTTTTTACCCACACAGGATGCGTTCCTCAGGCACTATTGTGGTGTGCTCTGCTTGGATCTGAGTTAAGGTCCTGTAAGGTGACCTGGTAATGGAGGTCTTGTAATGGAACAAATGGAGCCCCATATAGCCCTGACTGATCCCAAAACGTCAGCAATTTAAGCAGACAAGATCTTTAGCTAAATCTCCCAGAGGAACACCTAAACTTTCATGGCAGATGTTCTATCATCCCAACTCCCCCACACTCATCCATCATTTGACTTTTGGTTGCTTGGTTAAGTGTAGGTTTTCCTTCATGCGGTCGTCTGTAGCTCAGTATGTTCACTAGGACAATGGTTCTGGGTGTCGGGACCCCCAGGCGGGTCCCCAGATGATTAGCTTAATGTGCAACATTGTTTTTCACTCAACAGTAAACAAACCAACACAGTATAAGTGTATAGGGTACCTGCATTTCTAAAGTGACAATTTAAGGACTTTTAAGACCTTTTTAATACCTCTAAAATAATAAATAAATAAATATAAATAATAAGACCATTACTACGTCAAATGTAATCAACAAACTATACTATAAAAATTGTCAAACATTGGCCAAATTGTCAAATATTACCTAGTTCGGCTATTTTCACAGTATTTACCTGTGGAACCGAATCAAACTAAATTTAATGCCTCAACTCGCAACAATTCCAAGTGCTTGTCAAGGTGGGGGGTCCCCAGTTCAAATATGATTAGTTTGGGGGGTCACAGCCTTAAAAGTTTTGGGAACCCTTGCACTAGGACATGGCACTAATCTTGTTAAAATCCTCTGGTGTCTGGCATTTTGTTTTATAATGCAATTTTGGGTCATGGGTCGGATGGCTGACTTGGAAGGATTAACCACATAACCCCCAGCATCCCTATTCTGTACATGTCATAACATTTGCAAAAACAGCAGACCTACAAGCTCACAACACGCGACGTTGCATTACAACACCTGATCTTGTCAATCGGCTATTTTCGGCTAAGTGAGTTGGTGTAGAGGGAAAACAAGGGCCAAGTATTGACCCCTGAGGGACACCAGTCAAATAAGTACATACTGTACGATGAGTTTATGATGAATTTTAGGTAACGGGTTCTGTAAATAGACACGTTGCATTCTGGGATGGAAAAGAAACCATCTCACTCCCAAAGGCAAGAGAACAGAACCCTCTAAGGAAACTCTTCTATGGAGTTAATGCTCTCCAGATACATACATACATACTGTATACAAGACTAACGTACTACAGACCCATCCATGCCACTGTGGAGATATCTATTTGAATAAGCTAATTCAAATATCAATATTTGAGTCAATACCCATGCTGTTGAAGGTTTTATTACAAGGACAGTGTAGCTTAATACAATACACAGTACGTAAAAACAAATATTGTTTCATAAAAAATATTCCTATTTCATATTTGCATGCATAATAATGTCAGTAGCTCAACAAGAGGCCATGTAAGGACAAGATGTCGGCACAGTGTAAGGAGTCAGATAATACAAATCTATTGATGGAACACTATCATTTGCCGGCAAGCAGTTCACTCTTCACTTTTGTCAAATTCAACCACGAGGTCATGCTGCTCACAGGACAGGAGGTTCCTCCCAAGGAGTGGGGTCCATTTTCAGTCCCCCGGCACCAATAGCAGGGCTGAGAAACCGGAACGTATACAGTAGCTTGCCAATTTCAAAGGCACTGGGGGGAAATGTGTAGGCTGCATCTTTTCAGATGTTGTCATCCAAATATTCATGCAGCCGCTCACCCCTGCTGTTGTGTCTTTTCCTCCTAAAGAGAAAACCAAATATATATCACGATCAAGCAGAATTGGCACGCGAGACACCAGCTTCACAAAACATAATAATTAACAGAGACGGTACTATCATGTCTCATATATCGCTTCCCCGTATGGAAAGAATCTATATGCAACATTCAGATTTTCCCACAGCAGTGCTTTAAGCTTCTAACATAAGAGTGGCTTTGAAGTGAGATGTGTATCTGTGCAGTGTGACTCCTGGCCCACAGTGTCAGCAGGCAAATGCACTGTACCTCCACAGGAGAAAAGCCAATACTCCTCCACACGCTACGAGGATGACAAGGCACACCACGGCCGCCGTCGTAGCCCGGCCCTTGCCCTCTGTCTCACATGGTGCTGTCGGTGTCAGGCACAGAAAAACGCATACAGTTCAGACAGAGTTCAGATACACCCACATTACACATTACACACACTCTCACAGAAGACAGAAAAAGAACACACATTGCAGTCACTGAATTCATTAATTACCGTAACTGCATCAAGAGGAAAGTGACGCTGCTAAGACACTGCTGCTTTACCAGATGGGAAGATGTGCATTTATTTAGCGTCATTAGCTACAGTATCAGCAGTAGTGCTGGTAGCAGCAGTAGGCTTCTAGCATTAGCAGTTTCTGGTTGTACAGTTTTATGTCCTGTATTATTATGTTACTGAGCCAAGATTGGAAAATCCCTTTATAGCACAAACAGCTATGATACAATACACAAAACCAAGCACTTTTAAGACACTGCACAATATTAGGACACTACACAGACAGCCACCAGAAGACTCTGAAGCTCTATTAACATTATAAAACTGATTTGATGCGTGTCATATTAACATGCACATGCACATGTTTTCCCCCATTTTATTCTTGAACCGAATAAACATTCGGTTCAGAATTTGAACATAAAATGCAATGAACCCAGTGCACATAACAAGGACCGCATTGCTAGCGTGTGACCTAACAGCAGATGGATGGCACTGGTCAGTGAACCAGCCTGAAGCGATACAGTACCTGCTGTGTACGTGGCAACGCTGTGGCCCAGCTTGTTAGTAACCATGCAGGTGAAGTGCCCACAGATGGGCGTGCTGGAGACATACAGGGTCTTCCCATCTCTGGACACACTCCCCACAGATTTGCTGATGGCGTCTCTCTCGTAGAGCCAGCTGAAGTGCGGGTCCGTCCCCCAGGCTTCTCCACAGACAAGGATGGAGTGAGAGACGTTGAGGCTCACTGAGACGTGGTGCACAGGCTCTGCAAAAGATAGATAGATGCAGAGTTCGATTTTGGGGAGGGCGGGGGTAGACAGAGGGGTGGACATTTTAATGAACCACTTAATCCCTATCTACAAGCTCCCAACATGTCACATCTATTTTGGTTATTTTTGAGAAAGAAAACAATGTATTTGCCCAAAATAGAGACGCCAGGGTTAATGTGGCTAATATACATAGATTTTTACATGTGATATTACCAAATATAAATATCGAACATATCAGAAAAGGAAATGCATGTATTAGACCAGAAGCAGGGGTAAAACAGCATTAAACATGAATGGCCAGAGAGGGTGGGGGGGGGGGGGTAATGAAAATCAGAGGCATGGATTCAGAGTGCGATATAATGATAAACTAATTTTGCTGGGGACGCCCTGGATCCCCTTCAAGTACCCCTGCCCCCCCTGTGTAATAGTTGCAGTTTCTTTCAATTGCAATTATTACACAGTTCAGTCACATTTTTGCATTTTTATCTTAATTTTTAGATGTTGTGGGGTTAGATTAAAAAAAAAGAAAAGAAAAAGGTTAACAGCTTACATCTGTCTGTGTATTCATTTTGTATCACTTTGCTTTTGAACTAAACTGGTGTAAACTGGAGACCATCAAACTGTAATGCGTGGAGATGATGGTGAGATATGGAGAATATCTTATTACTAGAGAAAGTGTGCATATTCCTCAGATAAAAGTAGACGGATGTCTAAAAGGGATGAGTGTGATTTCATGTTAGGGGTAGGAATGAAATGGAGAAGCACAGAAATTGAGATGATAGATAAAAAGGGGACAGTAGAACTGATAAACTGACAGAGGTAGCAGAGGCTGATGAAAATGAAAGCAAGGATACTTTAAGAAGGAAAATAGCTAAACCAGAACTGACTGGAAACCTAATCCTCCATGAGGAAAGGAATAAGCGTAGCATGACGAAATAATCCAGAAACAAAACCTAGGAGATTGTAGTGTGCAGAAAAGGGGATTCTGATAATACCATATTCTCTGACAATGCACTGTGCCGTGGTTTTCACTCCTTTTTGATCCGTCACGGTTATGGCATAAACACCGCTGTCTGCCGGGGTGTATCCCTCCAGCTTCAGTGTTGTCCCCTGCTGCTCTGCACTCAGTTCTGCACTCGCATGCGCATTTGGGAGTTTATCGGCACACGTTATGTTTTTGCCAGGACACGTGGCCACTGTCACTTTGCTGAGGGAATCTCCAGTTTCGGGTTCCCGTTCCCAAGTAACCATGGAGATCTCTTCCAGGGGTCCGTGGCTGATCTGGGCTTGGAGAACCAGACTGGTGCCAGGGATTACATGGACAGGGTCCTCATCCACGATGTGCACAGACATACACCGGTACCCACACGGCACTGACAACAGAGATTGAGTATCATTGTTATTTCTCCTTCCTAATAACGGCATTCTAAGGAGTGTCTGCTTGAGCACTTGTATAGTGATAAATGAATAGTTGACTATGTGGTTGACATACATTCTATATGCTTTTGGCGGTTCGCCCAAGGGAAGTGCATTGAGACGACGACTAAAACTGCCAGCTGCTATAAGTAATCTACACGGTTCTGTCAATTTAGACTGGCATACCAGGATGTCATTTCCACAACTTTTTCCTCAGCATGAGCCTTATGAATATGTATGCCTGTTTTCTGTCAGGCAATGTCAGCTAGTGATTTATGGACCACGACAGCTGTGCCTAATGTGATATCCATCAAACCACATTAGTACGCTAAAATCTATGTCAAAGTTGCAGCGGACCAGGTACAGTAAGCCCCTCTGTATTCACAGAGTTGCAGTGGACCAGGTCTGTATTCACTCAGGGAAATTATTAACAATGCGTCCCCAGTGTGCAGTGGCTTGGTAGAAACATGAGAAACAGGGACATGCTAAGTAATGCACTCGGGCTACAAATGTAAAAGGCTGTTTAAGTGCCTATAATCTCTAAATACATTTACATACTTGCATCTATAATCTACAATGCATTTACATACTGGCATCTATTATCTACAAACAGATTTACATTCTTGCATGTGGACAGAAACCTATGGTTTAGCCTCAGATGACCTCAGAGGGAGCTCTGCAATGTTTCCCTTGCAGTGAACTTAAACAATCTACAGCACTGAATGAACGGTAGTACTGGGTGAAGTACATAGAGGAAATTATATTTCAAGACAATAACCTGGCTACACTCCTGATTTAATCAAAAACCTCAACACAGTTTTTTTTTTTTGCAAAGGCCTTACTTAAGAGAAGAAGCAGGGCAACTCTCCAGCATCGGAAATAATGAAGATCCATGATACCTGCTGATGAAAGACAGAAAAGGTGTTGAAGGAATTAGTCTGTGACCTCACATTTGTTTTGCAACAATTTTTCTCTATATTCACCATGGGAGTGTTGTGCAAAACACAGCAAGGACACCATTTCCAGACACAATAATACAAAGAATTACAAATAAACACTCAATTTTTGCTGGTTACCCTGTTAAGTACTCTCCTAGCGTTTAGAATGAATGTTTTCCATTATAAACACCACCACTTTGCAGCACTGCAACCTGCAGTAGAACCACAACTTAGACCAGAACAGAGACTAATGTGTATGGGGCCAAAAACAAATGAGGTACATTGGAGCACTGCTGTTACAGTATACAAAATCATAGGGAAAATACTCCCAGCAGTAGTAGAGGAACACTGACCAAAGCTTTGTTATATAGAAAAATATCTGTAACTTGAAATGTCATGTTCTATTTGAAGGGTGTTATATGAAAACGGTACTTCAATTTGTCCAGCTCAGTACAGTAATTTGCACAGGAGGTAAAAGCCAGCCTGCTAAAATGGAATTCACCTACCTTCCCAGCACGTAGATACACACTACAGATGAGTCAGAGCTTGGGAGAATTTCCTCTCCACATTCAAAAGACTTTACCCAGGGGTAAGGTGTGGGACAATGTCTGCTTGCAGTTTTATGGCCCCAAATAAAACAATATCAGACAGGTCTTCAATGTACTTGCCATTCTGTCAACAAAAGATATCCAGGGACAAAATATAGCTGAAGATATCAGCTCCAAAGAATGAATATAGCATGCCAAAACCTAGATGTTTACGGCATGTGACAAAATATCCATTTGAGCAGAACTAAAGGCCCCAGGAACTTGTGCTTCTCTGAGCTTTTGTCTGTGTGTCAGGTCCATGCAGTGAGAGGTTCTGTACTTAGGCGTCAACTAGTTTCCATGCTGTGCGATTTCCTCTGCCCCTTCCTGTACAGTAATTGCCACCGCTACCGCGCTGAGTTTTAAATAGTTGCACACTCTAGTGGAATAACAGCCCTACCCATAACCCCACATAACCCCCCACACTCCTTTCCTTCTATCCCCAACCTCTATCAGCAGCTTGGCCGAGCACACACTCCCACAACAATGCAACAAGTTTGATTGTGTGGATGTGGATTCCAGCCATACTGAGTCACTGTTATCAAACAGACCTGTAGATAAAAACAGAATCATAAATACAATAGAATGGAATGGAATAAAATTACATTATTTTAAAGGTTAGCTGTTGAAAATGTTAGAATGTTGTGTCATGAAATGTTTCTTAACTTATCTTCTAGATTGGATAGTCTGATAATGATTTTTATCTATTTAAAATATACTTTCAGAAAAAATATGGTGTTAATGGTTATATGCATTGTTATGCATATTGTAGTATTATTTTATACTCAAACTTCTTAGTGCTTTTTCCCCGAGGTGATAGACCTTATTTTTTTAGCTGGTTACACAGTGAGTAATAATTAAAATACATCAACAACTAAAAAAGTGCCAGGCATATGGACAGACACACTGACACATGGACAGGGGCGAAAATATAATCTCCACCCCCCGGCCTGGCAGACATGTGATAAAACAAGGGAATTGCCTAATGTTGTCTCTCTCTTTTGAGTTGTTCTTCTAGAAAAAGGTCTTGTTAGCTGGACATGGCCAGTGGGTGGCACTAATATATCAGATGAAAAATGCTTTGTCCTTACCTCAACTTTGTAATGCATCTTAGACTGATAACATTGAATGTTTTGGGGTAATAAATCTGGCCCTTGGCGCAACATTCATAACGTTTATTCTATATCATTATAGTCCACATGGCTTACCAATGAGTAGAGCACCAGTAAAGCTTTGACAAAGACACCGTCTCTGCAGGTGTTGACGTTTTTAATGACTTTATATATAACAAGAACAAGCCTATAGGACAGGGAACAATACAGGGCACATACAGTAGTGTGTTTTGTATTTTAATGTGCATGCATAGTACAGTCCGATATATCGGTCTGTTATATGGACCATTATTAGATTTTTTTTACCCTATTTTTAACATTTTGAAAAATATTTTTGACATTTTGAAAAATAGCAGATCTACAAGATCACAACATATCACAATGCGTCACAACGTGTTATGGCATATTGTGAGCTTGTAGATCGGCTATTTTTGAAGACTACTCAATAGGGCCTAAGTGGTTAAATGAATTCTAGTTAAATGTTCTGAAAGAGAAAGTTTTATAAAGTCTAAGTTTTTTTTCCAAAATTGATAAGAACACATATTATATATATGTATATATATATAAATATAAATATTTAATATTTGTCAGTAATCGGTGGTCTAGGACTCTCCAAAAACAGGATCGGCATTGGATCCCAAAATCTGGCATTGGTCGGACTCTGTCATAATACTAAATCGTTATGTTCACAAATGGGAAATTATATTTTTGGAAGTCAATTAAATCCAAGATAATTTATCTCCTGCAACCACTATGTTTTACACAGATACTGAAGTGTTAGAGGTTTTGTTGATATTAAAGTTAAGATACCCCTGTCTATTGACCACCAACACCAACTCAACTCCAGTGGCTTCACTTTGGAGGTAAACTTTTTTACAGTCGAGATACCATATACCTCTCTACATCTCTCATCTGAACCCCGTGCACATAACAACTGAACTATATTTCCTCTGACGAATGAAAAATGTTCCTTGTATGAAGTATGGCTCAAAATGGAATTTAAATGGAATTTAAACACCATTTCACAAGCAACCAATATAATTAGTTCCATCCTATTAACTTTAAAAGTATTTTTCTCTGCCCCAATGAAAATAATAGTGAGATATGAGAAATGTGTTCTATAAAAGGGAATTACATACTGTAACGTCCTAGCTGGGCTGATAGTGGCTGAGGAGAGACTTCCCAGAATGCCTCAGGGCGTGTTCTATGTCTGTTATGTTTTATTGTGCTTATTATTTAGTAAGTATGTGCAAGGCAATGTGTTTATTGGGTTTAATGTGTCATGGGGTTCATGTATTATGTGCTGTAATAAGTGTATTTGTCGCACCACTGTGATAGAGAGGGGTAATTACAGGGAGCACCCCCCCTCCTTTCTATGCCTTGTGTTGAGTTGGTTTGCTGCTTTGTATGCTGTTACAAATAAATTAGGGTTCTGCAGAAAGTTGTTGTCATGAATTGTAGGCCTAATCATCATATACAGTTTCCCAAACAGTGGATCGGGACCAATGTTTGGGTCGCGGACCAATTGTTATGGGTCGACTCGTGAGTAAATATCCCCTTTTTTGTGTCTTCCATAAAACAATTAGCCTATATATATATATATATATATATATATATATATATATATATATATATATAAACACACACACACACACACACACACACACACACACACACACACACACACACACACACACACACACACACACACACACATCACCCATTCTTGAGAATTGGGACAAACCTTTGATAATTATTTATTTTGTTATATATTCTTCAATAATGCCAAGAAAATATATTTTTAAAAGATCAAAGTGTTGACTATTAAACCATATAACCCGTTTTTTGTTTAGATGTCAACTCAAAGTTGCTTAAAGTTCTATAAAAGCTAATAGAATTACATAAAAAAGTTTTAGTTTGGATTTAGAAGGACTGTTATGGTTGGGACACACCTAGCCTTAGATCAAGACTCTCGTAGATGTTCTCGTAGATTTGATCGAGTTTGACATTTTTGAACATGTACAAATGCAAAATATAAAGTGCTTACCCGCTTTCCCCAAATGTTAACTAGGTGTCCGGAGTATTTGTGCAATGTATTGGTCCCTACTTTTCAATAAAGAAGTGTTTTAATCCCGTCTATGGCTGAACGCCATTTCCCCCCCTAGCTTATTTCCTGTAAACATTTAGTGTAATTCCGGCTTTCACCGGATGCGCTCCGTCACTACCGCCCATTGGGAACTTCAGACAGAATCGGCCAAAACACTTCTTTATTGAAAAATATGGACTAATACATTAAACAAATACTCCGGACACCTAGTTAACACTTGGGGCACGCGGGTAAGCACCTTATATTTTGCATTTGTACATGTTCGGAGAAATACGGGCTTTGCTGGTGACATTTCAGGGCAAATTAGGGGGTGGTCGCTAAGACTCTCGTAGATACGAAAGTAAAAGTCAGACTCGATTAAATACATCTACGATAGTCTTGATCTAAGGCTAGGACACACCAGATAGTAATGTTATTTAGTGCACTTATCAAATAAATAAAAAGCTTACCAGAGCTTCCACAGCTTTCCCGACTTTTTTAAACCAGGAAGTGAGACAGGGGACCTTAGGATATAGCTAAACCTGTTTATGCCTGACTAAATTGTGTTTTTGTAGAAATCTGACTTGAGTCCATCTGAGTTGATCTTGGACACAACTTTAAAGGGCAAAAACATTGACAAAAAAAAACACAATTAAAATAAGATGATATTAATAGTACATTCTTACACCTATGTTATTAATACACATGGTTAGTTTGTTTTAATACTTTTAACAAAGAAAAAAATGTTTGTTGTGAAGTTGTGAATCCTTATCTTAGACAAGGGAGTTTTCTGGCAGAGTGCACATTTAGATGTAAAAAATAAAAGGAAACCAGACTTAAACATAATTTCCATAGATAAAAGTTTTTTTTTTAAGAAGTAGTGAAAATAGCAGATCTACAAGCTCACAATGCTGCGTGAAGTGACACATTGTGAGCTTGATCTGTTATTTTCACTAGTTTGGGTCCCAGGCACACGTCTAATTTCTCTTTTGGGTCTTCAGCTAAAAAATGTGCGAACCAGTACTGTACATGCCTTTTGTAAGAGGAGGGAGGGAGGGAGGGGGTGTGATGCGACGGATATTAATGTCCACGATTGGCATCCTGCCGCGGCGGTCCTAAAATGTTATGATACAATAAACGCTACCTCAAAATTACTAACTTACTGTATGTCATTATTAGGCTGTAATTAAATATGCATAGTAGATCACACATATGGGCTGTGGCTCCTTTAAGACAACAGGTGTGTCTTCTCTTCTTGACTGAGGTAGAGCAGGAAGTGGACGATTAGTTTTAAAAACAAATAAACAGAGATGGTGCCACTATGAACAACATGAAGGCTGCGGCTAAACGCTTTCGTAAGTCTGAAGCCTTTGTGCTTTAGGGGGACACAAATGTGTTAGCTAAATGTGGGCTAATTGAATATGCTATGGTGTATTATCTTGTCACACAATGAATGTCTTTAGCAGCACTAATATGGCTAATGGGGTATTTTCTTTTTTCTTTCCCAGCCACATTCAGTCCCTTTGAGACTGCATCTCTACTGAGGAGATGAAGGGACATATTCTTCTTCCTCTCGTTCTGTCATTGGCAGGTAAAAGACTCTTTCTTGGGCCACCTTTTAGCCAGGAGATTCTGGGCTCCTCTGTGGGAAACGGACGAGAGAGTAGCTATATACAGGAGTGGTTTTTAGCCCTGAAACATGACTGTCATCATGTGAACCATGGCTACAGTGGTTTTCAACCCTTTTTATATCAAGGTCCATTATCTTTCGGCATTTGTTGTTGTCTTGGATAAGATTTGGCCCACAATTCCATGCTGTATTGATGTGGAGAGATAACAAGCAAACGTTGATCAAAATAACAATTATTTAATTAAGTAATGCAGATGTTTAACAATAATTTAACTCTTGAGAGTGTGAATGGTTTAATGTTACACTCTTAAGAGTTAAATATCTATAAGGATACATTTGGTTACCAAACTCTCCCATCATTTAGCATGGGGACCACCTGTAAACCTCTCAAGGACCACTGGTGGTCCCCGGACCACTGGTTGAGAACCTGTACTACAGTATTCCATGCATAGTTTAAAACAAAACATTACAAGCAGAAAGTCACTCCTAAACTGCTGTTAAACCTGCCTGACTGCATTCCAGTCTGCTCACCGTGCTGCTGTTCTATAAATTACCAGTTTCATTTGTGACTCTCAGGACTTTATTTTGTTCCACTCCAGTGTCCGTGTGGAAAAAACATTTCAGACTCTGGATTATTTTAATCAGGTATTGCCCACTAAAATAAACCTTTTTTGAAAGAGTCATGGATCAATGCAGAGAACCTGTGCTGTGCAATCCATCTCAGTGTTAACACTGTCATTCGGCTCTTCGTTGCGTGTACCTTGTAAACACATTCCAGCAAGGTTGATCAGGACTATATTGATTTGATTCTCTATAATTCATTATAGTGTTGGCTTTCTTGCACAGTTTATGTGCCGTTGACAGAAAATTCCCCTCGGTGGAATCCCCAAGGATATAACCTAAACATACAGTACACCTTAGGTCCGTAAGCAAAACACAGTTTTTATTTGTAATACTGGAGGACATCTTAATTCAAAATCAAATTGGTTGCAAAAGCTACATTTTGACTTTTTAACCCTTTAAGACTTGAGGTCGATACTACAAATGCCTTCTAAATCGGTAGTTCTCACACTTTCAAGATTAAAAAAAAAGAAACCTTGAAAAATAGCAGATGTACAAGCTTGCGAAGTGATGCGCTGTGAGCTTGTATATCTTCTATTTTTGAAGAGCCAATGCTAAAATCTAAAATTACACTGATGCTTTCCCGGTTTTAAGGGGTTTTGGTGTTGAAAGTGTAAAATGCTGGTTTACATTTATACTGAAAACTGCATTTCAAAGAGAACTCTGTTTATGTCGGGGTTCAGGAATATTAAATCAGAATATAATATGGTAATACTAATATATGTCATGATTTTCATAGGCTGGTCTGTCTCATCAAGATGCATACCTATACCTCAAAACTGTGGGTAAAAATAAATATAATCTAAAATATTTATTTTCTCATTGGATATGGCCCCTACATGAGGCCTACACTTTCCTTCCCCCACTTGTGTTGTAGTTGTCATATCTCTGCTGCAAAAAATATGGACATGCCAAAGTTATATTTGAAGAATCTCTGCTCACAAAACATCAACATTGAACATATTGGTGATAATTCCATCCTAAGGCTTTTCAAAACCCATTGAAAGAAATAATTCCTACTTCCACAGAAAACTGTCTTCCTTTCTGTTTCTTGTAAGTCTTTAATCCCACTTTAATAACCTCCAGCTTTCTCTCCTCATCATCGCTTTGAAAATGTTTTGGTCCCCCAGCTGCTGTCATGAGCCAAGACCCAGTTCCCATCGGGTTTCAGATCGACCCGGTGCTGGTCCAGACCCGTACCGAGATAGTCTTCACGGTGCTGACTGTGTCAGACGTCCTGACCATCACATGGAATTCCCCGGGTGGGGACACGCCCCTGGGTCTCTGGGTGAACGGAGGGCCTGCTATTAACAACGTGGCTCAGTACCAGGGCAGGGTCACCATCAGTGCCACCCAGCTCCGGATCGGCGATGCCCAGCTCCGAGATGCTGGGAACTACTCGGTGGTAGTGGCCCCCTTGGCCACCACAGGACTTGACACCAACTCCCGTTCGATACAGCTGAGGGTGTTCGGTAAGAGATAAAGGATGGATCGCTTGTGAAGGCGGTATGAAGGGCTTAGGAAGGAGGAGGGAGGGGACGGGCGTCTCCATAGAAGAGACTGTTTCAGGAGGAGCAACGACATGAGGGAGAAAGAGGTTGAAGAAAAGAGAGGAGGAGTGTGTGGGTTAAAGGGTATGATGAAATTAGTGACCCATTGTAGGAGAGGTAAAATAAATGAAAAATTGGGTGTTAATGCAAGTGGTTTAGGTTTTTATGCAAATTCAAGGCTTTACATCTTAACTCACTCCCTGGGCTTAGCTTAATTAAGATTCACAGAGCAGGAGAGTTGATCAAGGACTGCTGACCAATAGACTTCAGGTCAAATGGCGTTCTCATTTTAGTTTTATGCTGCACATACAGTAGCACCCAGTTGAGTGGTACTTGCTGCTGAATGAGTACAGTTCAGACAGAGTGTCGGACAAGTTGTCAATAGCAAAACAAAGCGATATGACTTTTGGATGGTTTTCCCAGTTGTCCACAAGCTCAGTCATGATAAGGTGACATACAAAACCAGTTTAGATTTAGCACTCTCAGATGTATAGGAAACCCATTTACCTTAGATATACTTCTAATGTGGCATCAGTCCAGTGGGCAGCTGCCTTTCCCCCCCATTATACTGTATATCAGGCCAACTCATCAGCCCTCACTGGATTTTGAGTAACACTCCTCAATCAATTTAGTACGTGTGTGTGTCACACATCAATGTTTACCATGGGAGGATCACAGGTCTTAGAAAAAGGCGGGGTGCAGAATTTACTGCGAAAGTTATTAGTGCAGCTCGCCAGTTCCCTGCATATATTCGTTTGCTGCTTGTTCTTTTTAGTCACAGCTTCCTCCATGCATACACTGCCTTCCCCCACTCCAATTATTCGTCTCAGGCTGCTAGCCAAAGTGGCATCTCAGCCACCACTCGTACCGTCTGCCCCTTTATTCGCCATCTGTGCCCGTGCCCTGTATATGCATCCTTTCTCGACCTTCATTTACTTTGATTGCACCAAATTAGTCTCAGCCGAAAACACAGAAATACAGCCTGCATTTGTTTGTCACTCGAGACTTTTGATATTCTCTCTTTGGTCTGTCATGTGAGATAATGTATAAATAACGTCACATTTGTTAACCCTTTTCTGAGTAGTAATTCATCCTTGGTCGCTCTTCAGTGAAGCCTTTTTCCACAACTGTACTCTCTGTCCTGTAGACGCAGTAGCAGGGGTGAGTCTGTCTGTTCCCTCAGTGGCTGTGGAGGGAGGCAACGTGTCTCTGAGCTGCACGTGGACGGCTGGCACTGATACCAGCGTGCAGTGGGGTAAAGGGGGATCAGCCATCAACCCCGACTCCAGGATCACCATCTCAGCCGGCTCACTGGTCGGCTCACTGGTCATCAACCCAACCAGACGGGGCGATGCCGGGGAGTACAGCTGCACAGTCAGCAACCCTGTCAGCGCCCGCACTGCTAAGCAGAGCCTCACCGTCTACTGTAAGTTAGGTGCAGGTGTTTCTCAAATGCTGGGATGGGGTTGCTGATAAAGGACAACTTTAATACTGGAATGCTTTCCTTTTTTGATACATCATTTTGGTCCATGATGATAAGTTCAATACAAAATGTAGTGCTATCTAGTGTGTATCAAAACACCTACAAATGTCAGCTAAACTACTGTAGCCAATGCGGACCCAGTAGATGAACGAACTGCTTATTCTAATTACTTTGCCAAAGGGCCAATGATGGATATCATTGGCCCTGTGGTTCACAGTATTGCCTATAGCTCCTGAGCAGCTGAGTTGTGCGTCCTTCATTCTAAACAGTCAACTTTTTCCATGGTTTATTGAAGCCACACATTGAGGTCTCAATTTTGGATTCTTCTTTGCTGCTTTTTATGTTGTCCTGAACACATCACTGATTCTGACACAACATAATTTTCCAATGTTATTTGCTGGGGCCTACATTGTTACAAAGACAGATTTGACAGTACTTCATTTAGTGGCCACCAGTGCGTACAGAATGTTGTTGGTGAAATCCTGAACAAGAGGTCCCTGTTCTGGCTTTTATGTTAGCTGTCAAAAGGCACCAAGATAAATGCCTTTACATTTAGCAATACATCTGATCTAATGTAACGAGTACTTAGAGAAAATACTGCTGTAAACCCCTGGTTTTAATGCTAAGGGAATAGATTGCGAACAATACGTCCATGGAGGTTATCAAATGGTCACCTCCCACCGTCACACACCATAGGAGACTCAAGTGGAATTATTCCACCAAATTCCCTGAATGCTCAGGGATGAAAATGTAGCATCCCAGAGGCTTTTTATCCAACCCCTCTCAATAACCACTTAAACCCTATTTCATACTTCGTCATACAACTGTGTCGATTTTTGCCTATAATGACACGACCAAAATCGGGATGCCAGGTTGAAGGTGGTTAAAGTGGTGCTGATTCCGATGTCTTCACACTGTCCCCTACACCAGATGGTCCAGACATCCCTGTGCTGACCACGGCCAGCCCGGCAGAGTGTGTTGGGGGAGGGGATGCTGTGGTGGGACAAACCGTGCGACTCACCTGCACGTCGGACTCGCTTCCCCCCGCCCTCTTCTCGTGGCAACACGACGAGCAGCCCGTGGCTTCCGGCCAGCCGGATAGCGGCGTGCTCAGCGTTCAGACCTTCTCGGCCAATCAGAGTGGCCGATACACCTGCGTGGCCAGGAACGCTATAACCGGAGGCACGTCCGAGCAGGGGACAGACTTGTCCATTGTGGGTGAGTTACAGTGGACATCAACTCCTACTGTATGTGAGCACTAATGATTGCTGTTATTTTTTGGTCTCTGTTATTTTTGGTCTCGGTCTTCTCTCCCTCTCAATCTCTTAGTAAATCTGACTCTCTGCTCACATTACTTTTATTTTCATCGCTCTCTCGCCATTTCTGTGTGTTGTGTTGTCCTTTCCTTTCCGCTATCAATTCATCAACCCTTTTTTAGAATCTTTCTTCTGTCCTATTCCTTCCCCCCCCTCTCCTGCCTGTCTGAGGCCCAGACTCATTATCGTTATTAATTCCTCTCCTCTCTTTAGGCACATGTCTCAGTGGAGGGGCAGTGGCGGGGATCGTGATTGGCTGTTTGGTTGCGCTGATCTTAATCATCCTGGCCATTGTGTTACTGGTGTGCTATAGAAACAGTTAAGTGCCTGTGTGGGTTTGCACACATGACTGGGTCTGTGTTTCTCTGCTAATGTCCGCCTAACCATTTGTTAACCCATTAAGACCTGTGGCCGATTCTACGAATGCCTTCCAAACACTTTTGTGAAAAACGTATGTTGCTATATTATTGGTGCTCAAAACCTTTTCATGTTTTGAGTTAAAAATGTTCGCTTTAAAAGAATATCTCTGCTGTCCGGCAGAAACCAGCTAACTCCAAAATGTTCATTTTTCAGGAAATGACAAAAACAAAAAAAAAGTGGATTTAGGAGGTTTTGTTCATCATTGATTAGAACAGCTGAATGGACATCCAAGCTCACAATGAGTTTGGAGGTCAAAAGGGGGTGGAGCCTGGAGTCAGCTAAACCAGCTAACTCCACCCCCCCTATGGTGAACTTACAGTAGCTGGTTTAGCAGAACGTTTGAGGTTCCAATGGATTTAGCTGGTTTTGTCAGAAGCACTTTTTAATACTTTTCATTGGTTCAATGTTTTAATCAACACACAGACGTAAAGGGTGTTCAATGGCCCTGATTTATGGAAAAAAATGCAAAAGTGGAAAAATTGAGTTAGCTGGTTCCTGCCGGACAGCAACGATATCATATATATATACTTTCAAAGCGAACATTTTTTATATATTATTTAAGATTTGCACAAAGTTTCACTATTTTTGAATAGCCAAAGTATAAAATAATGCTTTTTAGCTCAAATCTAAAATTATTCTTTCCCGGTTTTAATGGGTTAAGTAAGGGATAATGTACAGTGAGGCGGTAATTATTGGGAAATGAACCCCGACAGGTTGACGCAGGACCAACACAAAGTGTTGGTGCTGCGGCAGTGAAAAGGTTTACTTCCCAATAATGAATGCCTCACTGTACATTATCCCGCTTATTACACGGCTTCTTGCGAACAAAATGAACAATTAGATGCAAAATATTGATTAAAAAAATTGTTCCATTAGCTTACAAGCTTCCACTCCCATAGTAATGTAAACATTGGTCTGCTGTTCAGAAGTACAGTAGCAGACAACAGATTGGGTTTATTGACGAAATTCAACAAATCCATTTAATTTTCTCTCTTTTTTTTTTTAAGTCATAGGCTTTGTCAACGTAATTAATTTTGTGTGTGAGTAAATGTGTACTCGCAGTAATATGGCTGCCTGTGTCTGCTGGTGCTGAAGTGACATTTGTTTCTGTCATATCTGTTATTACAGCAAACCGAAGGTTGAGCGATTCTTTGCCAGTGCTGAAGTCCAGGCAAAACCCCAGGCTTATAGTAAGACACTGCAATGTTGACAAGCAAACAATGCATCATTGGTCTGCCATTTTCTATTGACCATGGGATGGTGCTGTAGAGCTTTTCAGAATAACACCTTTCTGTGCGTCTCTCTCTCTCTCCCCTCCACTCTGTCTCTCCTCTCCTTCCATTAAGCCACCAGATCCACTGCCACATGGTACAGGGGAATTGCAACAAAGTCCCCATCCACCCCTCCATGACTCCAACACACACATACAGAACCATAACCACCCCTACACAATCCCACGTGAAGGCCATGGGAACCGACATTCGCCACCAATGAACGGCCCACATAACTCTAGCACACGGCAACACAATGGCCTTACTCACGCAAATGGACTCTCACACAATGTCATTCAGAATGCCAATTCATACCCGCACAATGGCATAGATAACCCAGCATTCACACAGGCATTTGCTCATAGCGCAAACGCACTTCCTCACACACAGCAGCAGAGCTCTAATATTCTTATACAGGCTGGCACTGGCCAGGGCGGTGCCCAGCCCCCAATGGTACATGTGAACCTTAACTCTCTGCCACCAACTGCCCAGCAAAACAGCAGTGCACAGCTGCCTACCATTCACGTCAATTTAAATTCATATCCGAGCAATGGCCAACCAACACATCAGTCACTCCCACCCAGTAATTACCCACAAGACAGAACCCTGTTGCCTCTTAACACTGTAGCCAATCATAGCGCTTCACAAAACGGTAACCCACAGAACGTGATCGCGACTGAGCAAAGCGGACTGTCATATCTTGATGACCACCAGCAGACCGATCATCAACCACCTGCTGGCCTTATTCCTACTGGACACACGCACATCAACAGGCACAACATTGCACAGCAACATACCAACACGCAGACCTACCCACAAGACCTAGTAACTAATACCACACAACACACGATTCCACCCAATTTGAACTCCGCATCACGCGATGGCATCTCTATGCCACGTGATGGTAGCTCGGTGCCACGTGATGGCGGCTCCCTGCCCCACGGTGCCTCGGCGAGTGCCGGTTCCCACCGTCGGCAAATGCCATGGGATCGTCTCAGAGGGACACCGTCGTATCCCAATGATGCAGCTCACAGAGGCCAGGCATTGCCTCACTCAACCTCAGGCTATAGTACTGACTACACTTCCCAGCCTCCCACACGGCAGGAAACAACCCCCCACAGGACTCGGCCTCAACGTCCAAACCAGACCACCCAAGGGAGCCGAGGTACACCCCCACAAACTGTACCACCAACGGGCAGAGAATCTCATGGAACCAACCTCCGGGGACAAAACACCTCTGATACGAGACGACGCGAGGCTGACCATCGCGCGCACACAAGACCTCGTTCACAAAGGGATAGCTCCCAGCAAGACTTCAGAAGCATGCCTCAGAGCCACAATGCCCCCAGGCAGGCAGATGTACACAGCAGTAGGCCCGAGGCGCTGCAGGGCTCCATAGGCCACGCTAATGCGTCACAAGCAGCTACTACGCTACAGGGACCGCCTGTGTTACAGGGCACTGATACAAGAGCTCTGGCTGATCCTAATCATCTCCCACAGGCATACATGGCACAGCAACAGACACAGAAGGCATCCCGGGGCCCGGATCCACAGACACAGCCTGGCTTACAGAGTGCCA
Source organism: Gymnoscopelus braueri (assembly GCF_963280865.1). Lineage (NCBI taxonomy): Eukaryota > Metazoa > Chordata > Actinopteri > Myctophiformes > Myctophidae > Gymnoscopelus > Gymnoscopelus braueri. Next base: position 26,723,538 of record NC_137605.1, read on the forward strand.
ATCCACCTCGCCAAGGAGACACTGTTACAGTCCCATATCCTTCTGCAAGCCCTAGTAACCTCACATCGACTGCACTACAGATGCACACACAGAGGGCCCAAACCTTCCAGAATCGCAACCAACAGACCCAGGCTGCCCTGCTCAACCCTGGACGGCAGCCTCAAGCCACTACCCCCGGGGTCCAGCGCCCTCCAAACCTACCTCCGGTCATCCCCATGGCCCAGTTCCAGGCACTCCCTAAGGAACACACCCGGCACACATCCCCAACTAGGGGCCCCAGGCCCCCTGTTAACATCCCCATGGCTCAGCGGAACCCACAAATGCACCAGCACCTGAATGCTCACCACCACCCTGCTGCCATGCATGTGAACCCACATCACCATCCTGGAAATGCCCACGCGCATGGCCATGCACCTGGCCACAGGCATCCTGCCCACCCAGCACACCCACGCCAGGTGACTGAAACACAGCTTGATAGTTTTATATTGCAGCCAACGCATGCCATATGTTCAGTGATGTTGCAGATTTCCACCACATGGCTCTCTATCTCAGATGTGCACTTATGCTTGTCATATCCTGTCATCTTTCCTGCGTATACTTGCATAGTGAGGGAAAGTGTATTTTTATTGCCAGGCTTCTACCCCTACACACGCCCTCTGGCAGATTGTGTTTCTGTCTTCGAATGTGCATTTGTTGAAGGATTCTTGACAGCAGCTTTTAGTGAAGCTAGTCGTTTCTGCCACCCCCTGCCATAAAAATGCATTTAGTCTTATTTTTTCGGAACTACAGAATTGTTGGTACGATTGTCACAATGTTAAAAGTAGACCATGGCATCTCATGCATGACATGTCTGTAATGAAGGGCTTGTTCTGTCTTTCTAACAACAGGCTCACAGAGGGAGGCCAAAATGATGAGATGTCGACATCCCACGTTGTATCTTCCTATAGCCTCTAACAAAAGCAACAGCTGACAGACTGGATTCACTATAAAGCCAGCAAGATTGACTTTGCAATATCCCACATATCCCACAAGTCCTAAAATATTTTTTTCCCCCTCTTTAACAAGTAGAAAACATCTGACATTGGGATGAGGTAATTACACTTGTTCTAGTGTAAAACATATGTGAGCGGGTACAGTGCTTTAGGCAGCAACGGGGCATTTTTCATTTTTCATTTTATTACAGATTGTTGAAGTACAGAATATAAGCTTTCATATGATGTATCATTCATTGAAATTGGAACACATTTGAAGAAGATGTGATCATTTGAATCTTGTCATCTATAATAGTCCGAACTGAGATAATCCCTTCTAAAGGATTTCCACTTTCTAGCACCTCTCAGCTCCAGGTAATGGGCGTGAACAATGGGTAATTTATTCAACCTAGCCACTCCTCTAATCACTCCCCCATTTTCGGATTTTTACTGTGGAAAGTAACTAAGTACATTTACTCAAGTAGGCTACTGTACTTAAGTACATTTTTTTAGGTATTTTATACACAGGCTATTTGAAAATAGCCGCTCTACAAGCTCACAATGCGCATTGCAACGTGTTGTGAGCTTGTAGATCAGCTATTTTCAAACATTTGAGTACTTTTACTTTAGGTACTTTAAGTATATTTTGATGCCAATACTTTTGTACTTTTACTTTGCTTGAACGTAACATTTTGAGCACAGGCCTTTTACTTTTTATATTGTGGTATTGCTACCACCAAGTGCTTCTTCCACCACTAAATTTGACCCACTGGTAGTCGACTATAGTCGAGGTTTACCTACTAATGATAAAGATACGCACCAGCTATAGGTCCTGGATTAACTCCAACCTGGTGTTTGCACACTCCATTTACAACCCGTACATCTACATAAACGTTCAGATTTCAAATATAAAGTGCTTACCTCATGACCACGGATGTTACCATTCACTTCGGGTGGGTCTAAGTACCCGTATCTTCCATATTGTTCACTAAAAAGCATTTTAATCCGATCGGCGGCCATTTTCTCATAGAGTTATAACGTATCAAGAGTGCAATACACCCCCCAACCGATACGGCCGCGTAGTTGAAAAAAAAAACGGAGATGGCCATCAATCAGATCAAAATGCTTTTTATTGAACAATACGGAAGATACGGGTACTTATGAGGGCCCGTAGATAATTATAACACCCGTGGCCATGAGATAAGCACTTTATATTTGAAATATGAACGTTTATGTAGATGTACGAGTTGTAAATGGAGAAATGCAAACACCAGGCAGGTGTACGTTCTGCCATGACGCTTGGCGCCGAGCTAACGATGCTAGCTCCTAGCCTCGTTACTCCACTGTTGTTTTGGCCACATCTTCAGTGAAATACTTCCATACGAACGTCGAACGGCCTGTTGTTTAGCTGGGGCTGCCCTCACCTACTGTAGCTGCTGTGTTCGCTACAATGTTATATTGTTTATACAACTAGATTCTGTCCCGAAAAAGACGCAATACTGGCCGCTTCCTATCCCTGGTCCAGAGCGTTAGTGAGATTATTTTTATTTACTCCACTGCGCCCTCTACAGATCTGGACAATTTGAACTAACCATTAACCAAATCTGTAGAGGGCACTGTGGAGTAAATACAAATAATTTCCGTCTCGTGGACATATTTTATTTTCTGCCCAAAAAGTGTATTTTACAGAGTAGGTGGGGTGCTGAGAGGCTTCCCACCTCCGAGAATAGACTTTCAACAACACAAAACAGCCTTTGTTTCGGTGAGTAGCGAAATGGTTTTGTTTATTTTCACTACTCTTGAGGGAACTTGAGGGAACTGACTAACGCTCTGGACCAGGGCTAGCCGCTTCCCACCGTGGTGAAGTTAGTTTCAGCCTCAGGTTGAATATTCACCCAGTGGATATTACTCCAGTAAAGTAAAATACCTCAAAATTGTACTTAAGTACAGTAATTGAGTAAATGTACTTAGTCACTTTACACCACCACAGAGAGGAGCGAAACTGATGGGCGGGGATTAGGCTTGTAACCGGAGAACAATGGGCCAACGACCAACCAAAACCACTCATGCTAATGTTGTCCCTGCAAGTTAAAACCACTCTCCGCCCCCACAAGACCGACAGAAACACACAGAAACACTGCTGTGTTTGTAATGTAATTTAAACCACTTAATGATTCTAAAACGGATATCTGTTGGGATCGAAAGCTTCCTCAACATTCGAACTGTGTTAATATGGAAAAAAACGAAAATCAGCCAAAAAAAAAAAAAAGTTATTTAGCTAGTTTCTACTGTTTTTCAACTCGCGAGTTGATGCCCGAAACACCAGGCCTGCTCACATATTATTAGAATGTCATGGAAACAAGTGTCAATATATTGAAACGTGCAAGTTATCTATTTTCTTTATTATATATGCCTTACCAGTAGAAAATCATTGCACTCACAGCAGACTATAAAATGGTCCATGGTGCTAGAAAAAGTGAACAGTATATAATATAGGAGGAGGTTCTGCACACTTGGATCAATTCAAGTTTCTTTAATAAAAATGCCAAGCTTTTGGTCAGATGACCTTATGGGCAAAGCACCTTTGCCCTGACCACCAAAAGCGTGGCATTCTGTTTTATTAAAGAAACTTGCATTGATCGAACTGTGCAGTTTGTCAGTGCCCTTGTCACTGACAGAAACATTATTTGGGAGGATGTTATGATATTCAGTGATATCATACTGTGACTAATTGGTCACAATAGAGCTGATCATATGTTTGTGACTTTATTCAGAAAAACCTTGAAACAGGCTGAATACCGAACCAAGTGATATTATCTCAATCCAATGTTTGATATAGTCTTTTTTACTTTGAAAAGAAAATGTTTAACTAGATGCAAGATATGAAATGGTGTTTGTTTTTGCAGTACATTGATTACATAGGAAGTTGAGGAAACCGACAGATCTCCGAATGTAAGGTCACACGCATGTTTGAGATGTTTGCACAGATATATTTGTTTGCTCGTTAAGAGCAGACTTCACAGTGAGCGTAAAGGAGAAAGAGCCGTCGATGGATTCCGGCAGATTGGAGGAATTATGTCCCTTGGGAACTGAAAATGATGAGGGAAGAAGGAAAACCCACTGTAGCGGCCATGTATTTATACTGAATTATTTATTTTACGTCTCCTGTTTACAGATGCTTCTCTTGACTGTTCTCAATTAGGGGGATTTGCCTCAGTGACGCGTGACCGCAATGCTCAGCTGACTATGAAGGGGACCCCCTAAAAATGGATGAGCGCTTATTAATTAAGCGCCTTTTATGTGACTTAAATGACTCGGAAAATAATCACACCCGTGCATGAAGGAGGTCACAGCACAAAGGGCCGGGTGTTCCAGTCTTTCCCCTGAACGAAATCACATTGTAACAATTCACTCAGGGAGTAGACGGTCTCTTTATGCCACGGATAACACAACATATAGCTCTATTATGTTGCCATACAGATTATGCATTTACTGTGTTTTATTGTTATTCCTTATTTTGGTTGTTTTATTTGTCTAAGCACATGAATGTACATGTAGAGGTGGGTATTGTTTTGATATCATTTGATATAACCAAAAGTTTTATGAAAACTGATTAGTTTGTCTTATTTTTGTTAAGATAACATTACTGAGGAGTGAGGACCACAAAACAGCCTTTGATCCTCATCCTTTACAGTCCATATAGGATATTTTAGCACTTACTGGGAACTTATGGGGTGATTTGGGCAGTTGTACTGTACAGCAGGCGCTTCAGATGCTAAAGAGCAAAACCTTTGATATCACCTTGCATTTGCTATGTTAATTGAAGTTTAATTTCATTGGCCAAGAAAACAAAATATTTGTTAATACTGTACCATATTGGTAAAACACATTTGAATCTCTGCCTACCTCTGCAAATATGAATCTTCTCAGGATTATACAATAGCAATAAGTTGTTAATGGGCCAAATATGCTTGCTTCTAATAAAAAAAAACGTTTTTACTGTATTAGTCGTGTACATAAATGGGTGGGTTAGGTTATAATACACTGGTCGAACAAATGTTTCAGGGAAAAGCTCTAAGTTTCCTTGACAGAAGAAATCACATCTTATTTCTTTCAAATGCCTTACAAGGAGTTCATTTCTGCTTCTTTTGCTTGTTATTTGAAATACTTATTACTTGATGAGTTCCCATCGAAAATATATGCCTTAATTGTATCGATAGACCTTTTTTTCCAGCTTGATTCCATATTTTCGTTTACTTTGATCTGTAGTGCTAAATATGAAGCACCTGTCCATGTAGTGTACTGCTAGCCTGCTATTGATTCTCTTCAGCCCAATCTGTTCACCCAGCTTGCTGTGGAGGTCCAGTGGGTTTGGATCACTCCATCCGGTTGGCAATCACCAGCTTCCACTTGAGTGTCACCCCTGATGAACAATTCCAAAGATGCTCTTATCACTGGAAGCACTTCCCAATACCCCCAGAATATGAGGTAAGAACAAAATGGCTGCTCTGTGTATATAGCACTAATGCCTAGAGGGTGTATGAGAGCACCCTCATAGCCTACCTACCTGGGTTCATCACCTTGTGGCTGTAATCACAATGGTTACCAAAGCTTCTGGAAACATCTGCACTGACTTGTATCGCTTTATTTAACCACATGAACCCTATAGCATCCCTATTCTGAGGTAGGGGAACATTCAGCAACATTAGCAGATCTACAAGCTCACAATGTGTCGGGCCTACTATAGGATTTGTAAGTGGTTAAAGCATAATTTGTTAATATGAATTACAAAACAAACAAGAAAATAGATCTCTCACTAGTTGCCACATTGCCACAAGAGTTGGCATAGCAGCCAAGACTTCTTGGCTGAAGCTACTCCGTTGTATCAAGTGCATCTGGAGGGTTTAATACTGTCAAGGATATGATGTTACTCACTGGAAATAATAGGTGAAAACATATTTTTGCTCTTTTGTTAACAGACCTTGTACTACTGTATAGTATTTTAAAAGTACAAGCCAGTTTTGGTGTGGCAGGGCCTTACAAGTAGCTACTGTGTGCTTTGTGAATGGACTACATTGTATAAAGCACAGCCATTAGAGAAGAATTACAAGACACAGTGCATTTCTGAATATACAGTAAACCTCAAATGCTGATGCGGCCAACTTCCCCAGACCCAATTTGCATGTAAATCCACCCTTGTTGTTTTGGTACCCTGATTCACTATGATTTACTGTGACTGCTGCAACTAATTGTAATTGTTTACGCATCCCTTTGGAGGCATAAATTAAAGCTAAACATAATTCAACGGTGGCGTGTGCAAATTCTGCATTTTCCTATTGATGAATGCCCGACCTGGTGTAGGCCTATGTGTCTGCCCCCCATACACAGTCCTTCTGACTAAGGGTGTAATAAGCGCTGATTTAAACTGGAGATCCGCATACATGGATAAGCTAGGCATAAGATGTTACAAGTAATTGGACTGGGTGACCTAATGGTTTGTGGGGGAAAAACTTGACTGAAAGGCCATTTAGCCCCTTTCTGCAATAAACTAAAGTGTTATGTAGTGCACAGTGGGGTCTGGGGAACCCCAGGGGGTCCCCAGCTAAATTATTGATAGTTAGGAACCAAATGGACCCTTGCGGGCCTGTATCAAAATGGAACCAAATGCACCATTACGGGTCCATTTGAACACTCTTAAGACTTAACCCATTAAGACCTGAGGCCGATTCTGCAAATGTCTTCTAAATCCTAACAGTTTTCTGAAAAACGTATGTTTCTGTCTATATCAGTGGTGGTCAAACCTTTTCATGTCAAGGACCCCCAAAATGATATGCATTTGGCCGCGGACCCCCATCTCAAAATATTTTGTTCCAGGGACCCCCAGAAGCAAATGTTCGCTTTAAAAGATGTATATATTCAAAGATTTGCACACATTTTCACGATTTAAAAACAATCTGTGAGCTTGTGTATCTGCTATTTTTGAATAGCCAACGCAAAAATCGAAAATGACACACAGATGCTTTCCCGGATTTAATGGCTTAAATTAACACTGGGGATTTTACAGTGTAGATTAGGATCCCAGAGATAAAAATCTTATCAAATGCTGTTCTGTGGCCTAATCCCTAATGCATATCAAACTGGCATAAAAATGTAGAGAATCACCGATGTAGTGCAGTCACAGGAGGAGACTCCACTCCACACCTCTATGTCCCACTAGAGGGAGCCAAGAGAGAGGATTGAGCTTTGAGGTTATCAATCGATCACTGCCCCTCCTTCAGACCTTCAGCATCTGTGTACTGTAGATTAAATTTGGTTCCTTGTTCAATGACATTAAATCAAAATGCAAGCCGTAGGCAAACGTAGCCTTGACAGAAGTCCACCAGTCAAACAATCGTGGAAAAGCATGGTGTTGTTTGCAGCAGGGTATATTTAAAGATGGTCACGTCTGAATTACTGCAGGTGAGGTGATTAATATGGTGATTAAAATTCAATACAGGTCCTAGAGCTGTAATTATTTCTCATACCACTTTGATTGAATTAAAATCTTATTGTGCAGAGTAGTTTCTATTAAGAGGTGGTGTGGCTTTTACAAAAATAAATAGCTCTATATTCCCATAGCAATCACTGCTTATAGTGTGTTTGGTCAGTAACAGGGGTCTCACATCTCTCCTGTGCTCTTTAGTAAACAGAAAATACATTTTCAGGCCAGGATACCAGTTTCATCCAATCAGGAGAGAGAAATCATATAAACAAGTGACATTGGAATAGATAAAAAAGAAAAGAAAAAGAAGAGCAGACGAATTTGAATTGGAACACAATAAAATAGAAGCTAATAAATTGGTTCTCTCTCCTACTATACCAATTGTGAATGAAATTGGTAAACCCACCTGAAAATGTATTTTCTGTTTACTAAATAGCTGTAGAGATGAGAAGACCCCTGTTGCTGAACAAACACTCTATATAACAATGATTCGATCAGAATATAGAGCTTTAACTCTTAAACTAAAACTTTTTGTTTTAACTCAATACAGAACATGTTTTCTGAAGAACTGAAGTTCCCATTATATGTAGGCAATGCATTATTCAATATTCTGAATGTATTTAAATATGACCCCTATGATTTATAATTTATCTCCATACCGAAATTGCGTTTAAGCAATGTAAAAATCCAACACTTCATCACATCATTTAGTCATATGTATTTTTTACATTTTAACCACCTTAGTCTTTAACCCTGGCATCCCTATTTTAGGCATGTCATAGGCGGAAAAAAAGCCTAGGGCCTATAGCTTAATTTATACAGTTAACCCTTTATACAGGTCATACACCAGTGCGACAAAAATAGCCAATCTACAAGCTCACAATGCCTCAAATGATGTGCATCACAATACCTTGTGAGCTTGTAGATTGGCTATTTTCATCCTACCACGCCACGTGCCAGGCTTACTGTAAGTGCTTAGAGAACTGCTATGATAAAGAAAAAACATTCACCCTGGGACTGCTTAGCACTGCAAACATGCACACAACTGGAAAGGAAGCAGGAACACTGAACACAAGTTATCACGTGCAGGAAAGTTAGCTACTTTGAGGATATGGAAAACTTTCAGGACATCTCAAAGAAATAGCTGTTCCCTCAAATTGCTGTGCAGATAGTTCTGCTCATAACGAAGGTAAGTGTCAGCACAAAAAAGAAAGATGACTATAGAAAACGTAGAAAACACAGATGCATGACCCAAATATAGGCTATGCTATACTGTATTCTAAAAAAAGAACCAACGAAACCAAGAGGGAGAATGCAAGTCCGTATCCTTGCAGTGTTCTTTCATGAGAACTTATTAAGGCTACTTATTAGATCTAGTTGACTACTTTAATTACACATCTGTCTTCCACGCTCAATATGCCAAAGGGATCGGCATTTGGCCTGTTTGTTTAGCCTACACCTATAGGCTAACTGATAAGCACTATAGCCTTCACAATAGCAACAGAAAGGCTCGGTGGGACAATGTCATTTTTCAAAATGAAAATGCAAATCAAGAATGGATTCTTTTTAGCGCTCCACTGTTTAAAGAAAGGCATATCAGTCAATGACTGTGTGACATAGGCTACATCTAGACCACGCTCAGCAGGAATCAGGGCTGTGGCAGAGGCAATTCCTCAGAAAACCACTTGATGGATGGCAGATCTCCAAGGTCTAGTGGAACGTCACTGCATACAATAAACACATGCGCACAAACAACACATGCTCACTCCCAAGGTCTTGATCTGTCTTGTAGAGATTAAGAACCACGTCTGAAAGCTTGACAGTGCACGAACGGGCACACTCACACGCGAACACACAATAGTAGACAGGTAATCTCTCAAGACAGATCCTGCAATATACATTGAGGATCTGCCAGCACTAAAATCCCAAACACATATTGGATTGAATGCAGTGTGAAACCTGATTTCCTGTTATACTGTATGCAGTATAACAGGTAAAAAAAAAACAGAGGTAAAAAGAAGGGAAAAAAATAATCAGTGGAAATTAATCAGATGAATCTGGCATCACAGCTACGTACATCCCTGTTGCCATGGCAGCAAGAGGACGCCAAACCAGTCGGATGAGTTTTGATAAATGGCACATGTGTCTTGCTCCACGTACGTTGTTCATCGAGGTTTGCAAATACTTATTGGTGTAGATAAAGAACAGAGCGCCCTAATTACACAATCACCCTGCTTCATCATCTATCATTTCGAGCAGGACCCACTGTATCAGCACAAATGTCGCTGGGGAGGAGGCGTAGGCTACGTCGCTACAGGGGCCTGATCATTGAGCTACAGTATATAGGCCTGATTAAACCACAGGCATCTTTCTTATGGTTGGAGGAAGTACTCTGATTATTTACGTAAAGTAAAAGTAGCAATACCACAATATAAAATAACTCCGTTAAAAGTAAAAGGAAGTAGAAAGTAAAAAAAGCAGATCTACAAGCTATTTTCAAATATCAGAAGTATGAAATGGGGCTTAAGTGGTTAATGTATGTTTTGTATTCATAATTCAAACATGCAAAGTAACACACTTTCTGATAATTGTAATGAAGTTAAAAAAGTGCATTATTTTCCTCTGAGAGGTATAGTGAAGTAAAAACAAATAAAGCATAACAAAATTGAAATACTCGAGTAAAGTAAAAGTAACTCAATTGTACTTAAGTACAGTACTTAATAAAGAGTAAATGTACTTTACTTTCCACCACTGCATCTTTCCATCTGACGTGGTCTGCCGCTAGGACTGGTTTCACACTTCTCCTAGGGTTAGGGTTAGGCTCACCCATAACATCACACCTTCAGTGTAGCTTTAAATAAAAGTGCGTGCTCTGCTCTGCCATCATCTTGATTTATATTTACATGACACCTTTTAGATGGATCATACACTCCACACCACACAGTTGATTATGCTATGATTGGGAAAGGGCTGTGAAGACAGAGCAGACGAGCACACAATCACACCAGCGTTGTTCATGGTGATTAGTAGACCTATTGGGAGTTAAACGGGACTGTTTTAAAAGCCAGACCCTAGATCAAATATATTTGTACATATACAGTATATTTGCCAAGTGGTCAAGTCAAGTCGAGGTCAACACCTCAACCTAATTTAGCTCTTTAAAAACAGAAGAAGAGATCCGAGCACTCAAAAAATGTGGAGGAGAGGAAGTAAAATAAATAAATATATATTCTATAAAAAATGAAATTCAACCGGTTAAGGTCTTCATCAGTTCTTGCCCTGATGAAGACCTTAACCGGTCGAAACATGCTGGCATTTATTATAGAATACAATTTGTTTTAACTTTACTTCCTCTCCTCCACATTTTTTGAGTGCTTGGATCTCTTCTCCTTTTTTAAAGTTTACATGTCCCGCTGATCCTAGAAGCACAATACACCTTTTTTTATCTCCAGTGAGCACCCGGTTGGCCTCTGTGTCTTTTCTCTGCTAATTTAGCTCTTCTTTGCAATTCTGCAAAAGAGTCTTTTGCAACCACAGCCGGAAACTGAGAGTGAATACTGGTAATTGATGCCACTGATAATAATTCGAGAGAAACTTTTGATATCATAAAAATATAAGTGTCACACGCACCATTAGAAATAGACTACCACCCTGACTAACAATCAACCTGGGGACCACTGTTGCGTTGGGTGTGGATATGGGCTAATATGAGTGCTTTGGTAACACATTCAACCCAATCTCACACCGTGAAATAGCACGGATTGACATTCTGTACATAGACGACTAGAAAACCCGAAAAGCTGTGCATAGCAGCCTTGTATCCCCTCCGTTGACTTTGTTACGTTTTGGACCATGTCGGAGGCGCGCAGTCTCAAGCGAACTGGAGCCACATAAGGCAACACCGAGCGAGCTAAAGCAAGCGAGTTGGCGTGCCGCACGTTGCGACGTTCGCTTGAGCCTACTCAGCGCCGTCCGCGTTATGTACCGATATGCACAGAATCGTAAATCATGTTGTGGGGACTGCTCTGCTTCCGGGTTGCAACCCATGTTATTTCACCGTGGGATTCACGGCTCCTATGCACACGTTTTCGGGTTTTCTTGTTGTCTATTTAAGGAATTGTCAATCCGTGCTATTTCACCGTGTTCTGGGAGATCAGGCTGAACACATTAGTTACTACGCATCCTATGTCATCCCACTGTTTCTCAACCAATGGTCCACAATTAAATAATGACTGAAATTAAATAATGACCTGGACCTTAAATAATGATAAGGCCCGATTTAAATTTGTTGCACAATACTACACGCAACAAATGATATCAAGCCCAGGCTTTATTTAACTGAAATACACGAGTGATCCAGAGCTAAAACAAACACTGATCTATTCCTATTCCACGGTTACCCTTTTTCCATTCTCTTACTTTATCCAACATTCTATTAAACTCAGGTTAACTGATGTGTATCTTATGTATGAGTGAGCAGACACATGCGATTATATGGGCACATTTCCTAATAATGATGACTCAATCAGGCAATCCGGTAAATTTCCCCTTCTTGAGATTCTAACTCCCTTTTCTTGACCTCTGACGTCCCGTCCAGTAACTAATACCATTGACACATCATCATAGGTCATCAGGTCATTTAGTGTACTGTTCCGTGGAAGAACCCACAGTGCCTAGAGAGCCTCCCAGTGTCGTCAACAACTGCTGCTAGCATCTCACCAGCCACCCTAAGCCCCCAAGAGACAGTGGGGGCAGTAGCATGCCTCTTGGACCCTTGACCTTCATGAATGGGTGTGATGTCTCAGTCTCATGGCCCTGTTCCAAGTGGGTCACTTTATATCCCGCCAGTCACTGTTGTTCAACCTAGCCATTGAGTAGAATCTCTTTTGCTTCCATAATGAGCTGCATTTTAAGTGCTATGCTTTTTGATCTTACTCAGAGCGTTGGTCATGATCCAAGAGAATCTCAATCAGCAAAGTTTATCCTAGTGTAAAGATCAGGAGTAGCTCTTGGTACTTTTATGCAGTTTTACCACATCTTTTCATGGGCTGTTGTAATAAAGTTGCGTGTGTACTAAAAAACAACAACAAGCCCAACAACACAGTTAAACAGAGATGTAATTCTATACACAGTCAAGCTAACTGTGGTATTGTGTTTAACAATAAATAGCAAGTAATGGCTGTGCACAGATGAACAAGTAAACAATTAATAAGCTTTTTCCCCCCCTGTTATGCATATTATCAATTTCTCGCTGACGCAGGATTCATGAGAGTATTATTATGTGCATTGGAACCTCAAACACTCAGGCGTCAGAGTTCAGTTTATGTGAGAGAGTAGCAGTAGCCCTTAATGAGCTCCAAAAACAACCCCTTCATGAGTTCCCAGCAACACGTGATAAGCCAATAAAAGCCCTTAACTAGATCCATTGTGCAGATGTATAATTTGGCCTCATTCCCACTGACAGGTCTCGAATATCAATAACAAAGTCCTCCTCCTTTAGCTAACGTCCTTGGTAGTTTATCTAATTTCTCTGAACAATTTTACATGGCCCAGACTTTACTTTGCCATAGCTAGTGTTACTACTTGTTGATGGCTTACAATATTGATTGGATTAGAGTGTCAAGACAATGAGAGTAAAATGTACACTGCTATTGGTGAGAGGCACAGGGGGGGAATTATACAGGTATTGCTGTGCAGAAGGCATCGACGTGAGCAATGTAAAAGTGTTTATTTGCCGTGGGAGGGGAGCCCAGGGTTTAAAGTCTATTTAGCCTTTATAGTTTATAGGCCTACTGTAGTCTCCAATAGTCCCTTTGAAAGGCTGACCTCATTCTTGAGGAAACAGACAGCCAAAAGTACAAGCTCATAATTTCCTGTTATATTTTATGGTGTCACCGGGAATAAAATATGTCTGACCCCACAGAGTCATAGCCACACTTAGGGTCCCTTGTGCGCCGCAAGTGGATCTTGGTTTTTAGTCTGTGGATGTTGGACTTCCAGATGTTATGGAGTCTTGTGGATGTCTTTGGATGGATGTCTTTTTGGGCAGTATTGTCCTTACTAATCAGACTTCACAAGTACCCAAAGTCGTCAACGACTTCAAGCGGCTCATCACTTATGGTGATGCATGCATGTGTGTTGGTGTTGATGGACATCACTGGTTTTGGTGGTGTTGGTAATGAGGACTGCTTGTAGCATACTTGGTGAGTCGATCAAATGCGTCGCCAAAAAGACTATAAAATGAATGTTACACAGTATGACTTTAAAATAGTAAGCAACAACTGAGCCCTTGGGTCAGGATGGAACAATTGTGTTGAGATTTTCCCACCACAAATAGATGGAAGCTTAGGGTTCACAGCAATACATTCCCAAGCAACTAAATGCACAGGCTTGGGTTTGCATCACTGCTATTTCACTTGAATTCGTTGAACCTATACTTAATGTTTATTATATTTCCATCCTTCTTTTCAGAATGCAACTGAGAGCTGATCTCAACAGAAGCCTTGTGCTGTCTGTCTACATTGTCACCTTTGTGATTGGCTTCCCGGGCAATGTCTTTGCCTTCTACATCTTCATCAAGAAGGTGATGCATAAAGCCAAGCCCATTGACGTCCTGCTCCTCAGCCTGACCATGTCAGACCTCCTCTTCCTCTTCTTCCTGCCCTTCAAAATGCAGGAGGCGGTAGACAACATGGAGTGGAACATGCCAAAATTCCTATGTCCACTGTCCAGATATGTGTTCTTCAGCACCATTTACAACAGCATCTTAACTCTAACCGCTATTAGTGTTGAACGGTACCGCGGAGTGGCCTACCCTACCAAGTACAAAACTAAATTAAATAAACAAACAGCCTTTGTACGCAGTGGTGGCCAGTTTATTCTCCTGGATCATATCATCAGCACATGCCTCTATAACTTATGTCATGCATTACTCTTCTCATCCTAACCGCACCATTGATCAAGCAGAGCATTGTTATGAGGAGTTTTCTCCACAGCAGCTTGCAGTTTTGTTGCCTGTGCGCCTGGAAATATTCCTGGTTCTATTTAAAGATCCAACATCAACACCAAGAAGCGATTCCGCCGGACAATTGGTCTCGCTTTGGCAACACTGGTGGTGTTCAGCATCTGTTTCGTGCCATACAACCTGTCTCACGCTTTAGGATTTGCAAAGTGGAAAAGCATCCGGTGGCGTGAGATTTCCCTCCTCACTAGCACACTGAATGCCGTCCTGGACCCCCTTGTCATCTACTTCTCCTCCTCTGCCTTCAGGAGAGCATCTAGAGTCCTTTTAAAGACGCTATCAGGCAGACTGGAGAGGCTTCTTGTGCTGCTAAGGCTCCGCACTGGCCCAGTCTGTCCAGCTCAGGACATCACCGCAACAACGCAAACTGATTTTTGATAGAGTAAGACAGTATTCTGCTTTATTACTTGCATCCATTGCTGTATTGCAGATTGTATGCCTTGCCTACATCTATTTGGTTCAAATAATAATTTGTTAATAACAATTTGATAACAAAATATATTTTTTTATTGTTTATGCTACAATAATCATGTCTCATTGTTGTTGTTATTCCTTTTCTACAATGTGACATGTTATTTGATCTTTTCCCGTATGTACTACTAGGCAACTCTGCATTTATAGATTTAATTTTTTGTACGTTTCTGTTCCAAAGAATTGAAATGTCAAATCTCAAGTCAAGTCAAATTCTATTATAGACCAATATACACAAATAATGTCCCAAAGGGCGGCACATAAAAACTGAGCAATATAGTACTATATAACAATAATGATAATTAACATGAGTGTTGCATACATATACGCTCACACACGTGCATATACATACCATATACACATACTATACTCACTTGCACACACGAAACACTGTAAACAAAAGATAAAACTGACCGGGTGACTGGAATGTAGTACCTGGTTCAGATTATATCATCATGTTGAATGCTGATGTGAACAGGTGTGTTCAGTCCAGAAGGAGCGAGTGCATTCTCCGGCAGCGGCAGCAGCCGCGGAACTGCCGCGGAACTTCCGGTGGAGGAGCGGCAGCTCCCGGCAGTGACTGCCGGCGGTGGAGCGGCAGCTGCCGGCGGAGCAGCGGAACTGCCGCGGAACTGCCGGTGGAGGAGCGGCAGTCGCGGAACTGCCGGTGGAGGAGCCGCAGTCAACTTATTTTTTCCGCCGATAAAGTATAGTTTTGGACCATGACGGAGGCTCGCCGACTCAGTAGACCTTGAGGCCAAGGAGTCGCGCCCGAGCGCCTCCAGGCGCGAGTGCCCGCGACGACCGGCCGATGGTCTACTAGTCGACTAAGCGCCGTCCGAGTTATGTACCGATAGGCACAGAATCGTAAATAATATTGGTGGGGACTGCGTTACACAAACGCAGCACACTCCCAAAGCTGGCGCCGCCGGCAGCTCCGCGGAAGCTCCGCGGAAGCTGCCGCTGCCGGAAAATGCACTCGCTGTCCCTCGTTGAGTCTGCTCTTAAATAGGTCAACCGAGCTAGAGTCAAATATGGATTGGGAGGGTAAAAGAATGCCTTGCCACCTTCTGATATTTTGGGAATGGTTAAGAGACCAGCTTTTTGTCATTATAGGGGTCTAATAGTATACGGTGTGACTTGTGGCAATGGGTATGACGGTACTATTTTATATAACAGTAGAATCTTGAAGTAGGAACTGGTGTGTGTATTGGGAGCCAGTGTATGGAAATGAGCACAGGGGTCATATGGTAAACCTTTCTCGTCCTGTTTAAAATACTGGCAGCAGTGTTCTGTACTATTTGTAATTTGTTAATGGTTGATTTAGGCAGTCCAGCATTTAAAAGTAGAAAGTTTGATGACATCCATTGTTTAATTTCTAAGATACATTGTTCAAGTTTAACCAGCAGATGACATGTGTAAACGTCGTTCACACGGCAAGCGGTTCTGTTGAGGTTCTGTTGCGGCCCGCGCGCGCGTGCACAAACGAGCACGCGTGCGAAAGCTTCACGGTACCGCGCCCGCTCGTAATAAAAGTGAAATCTATCAGTTAAATATGCTCTAAACCAGGCTAAAACGGTACAAGTGAGACCAATATGGTGATCAAAGGCTGCACTGGTGTCTAAGAGAGGTAATCAGTGAGTTTCTGTGCTGCTGCTTTTTTGAGAAGTTTTGAGAAAAAGGACAGGAGAGCTGTTTATAAATACATTTGAAACTGTATTTCAAATGTATGCACCCTGTTTGTCCGTCCTTCCGTGTGTGTGTGTGAGTGAGTGCGTGTGTCATTCTGTCTGTGTACAGCTAATCTCCGGCACTGTTGGCTTGATCACAGCGAAACTGTGCACACACACTCCCTGGATGCCAATTCAGAACCTCTGCCCCAAATTTCTCACATGGGCCTGTTATAGCGCCAATTTATGCTAAACACATTTGTTTACAGTACTCCTACAGATTGTGTCCAAAAATCCCACAAATCGGTACACAGTATCCCTATGGTCATCAAACAAAACGGGTATTTCAGATTTTTCATATTCCAATCCTGATTGGCTAAGATTGGCTTCCAAAGTTTGCAGGAGTGCTCCGTTTTGAACATGAAATCTCAGCCTCAAATCATGAACACAGCTGCAATTTCCGTGAAATTTTGCACTCACATTCCCATTAGGCCCAGGAAGAAATGCCACTTGAAAGCTTTCAAATCAACCTCATGGTGGCGCTATCTGATTTGTGTTTTTTTCTATAACTGCACCGATCTGTGTAAAACTTTGTATGCACACTCCCTAGAGGCCAAGGAAAAACCTTTTCCTGCATTTCTTACATCTGCCTTTTATAGCGCCACCAGGAGGCCGACTTATGTCAAACTTTTTTTTAAATATTAAGCCTTCAGATTTTATCCAAATTGCACGCAAATCGGTACAGTTTACAGGAGTGGCCCGTTTTCAACAAAATGCCGCAAATCATGAACGCAGTGTCCGATTGCGGTGGAACTTTGCACGGATATTCGCAATACGTTGAGGAACAAATGCCACCCTTTTAACATTGCCCTATTATAGCGCCAACATTTTTTATGTTATTCCTACAAATCTTGTCCAAACATCATGCAAATCGGTACACATTATCTCTATAGTCAAGTGATCAAGACGGTTCCGTCCGATTTTTCATATTTCATCCTGATAGGAGAATTCCAAACTTTTCTGGCCTGCAATAACCTACCTAACCTGGCAGAGACCTCTGCTCCGAGGAGCACTTTTTCTAGTTAAATGTGCATCATCTTGATAAACGCTGTCATGCGACTTGCATCATGTTTTGGTTTTCCTGTCTTGGTTTTCGGGTCTTACACTGCCATCTAAAACGGCAGTGTAAGCTCTAAGCTGTTCCATTTGAGAAACAATTTGTGGCATACTTGAGCTATTGCTTTAAGGCCATTCTGAATAAGGTATGGAATTATGCATTTTCCTCTCCTTTTACCTATAATTCTCATTGAAATAAGTTGAATTAATTCTGTGTACAGAATTTACAATGAAAATACGTTTTTGAAATGTACCAATCATTCATTGATGTTGTATTCAATTATGAATTCCTTTGAGGGCTGGGATATTGCTGTTAGTATTAGTTATCTTACTAAGATATTATTACTGTGATACTATTACTAGATATTGCATTATTATATCCCGATTACTTATATAGCTCTATTAGTTAAATTCAAAACACAGTTCTACTGTAATTTGATCACCCACATCTTAATGCTTTCTATTATACTTGTTTAGTACTGGGTTATTTCCCCCAGGGCTATAGGATTTATCATTCTTAATCAAAAGCAACTTTATAATTTCCTTGACCTTCATGAATGGTTGTGATGTCTCAGTCTCATGGCCCTGTTCCAAGTGGGTCACTTTATATCCCGCCAGTCACTGCTGTTCAACCTAGCCATTGAGTAGAATCTCTTTTGCTTCCATAATGAGCTGCATTTTAAGTGCCTGCGCACCACAAGTGGATGTTGGTTTTTAGTCTGTGGATCTTCCAGATGTTATGGAGTCTTGTATAGGTGCTGCATGCTTTCCCAAGTCTGTGCTGGATGTCTTTTTGGGCAGTATCGTCCTTACTAATCAGACTTCACAAGTACACAAAGTCGTCAACGACTTCAAGCGGCTCATCATTTATGGTGATGCATGCATGTGTGTTGGTGTTGATGGACATCACTGGTTTTGGTGGTGTTGGTAATGAGGACTGCTTGTAGAGCATACTTGGTGAGTCGATCAAATGCGTCGCCAAAAAGACTTCTAAAATGAATGTTACACAGTATGACTTTAAAATAGTAAGCAACAACTGAGCCCTTGGGTCAGGATGGAACAATTGTGTTGAGATTTTCCCAGCACAAATAGATGGAAGCTTATGGTTCACAGCAATACATTGCCAAGCAACTAAATGCACAGGCTTGGGTTTGCATCACTGCTATTTCACTTGAATTCGTTGAACATATACTTAATGTTTAATATATTTCCATCCCTCTTTTCAGAATGCAGCTGAGAGCTGATCTCAACAGAAGCCTTGTGCTGTCTGTCTACATTGTCACCTTTGTGATTGGCTTCCCGGGCAATGTCTTTGCCTTCTACATCTTCATCAAGAAGGTGATGCATAAAGCCAAGCCCATTGACGTCCTGCTCCTCAGCCTGACCATGTCAGACCTCCTCTTCCTCTTCTTCCTGCCCTTCAAAATGCAGGAGGCGGTAGACAACATGGAGTGGAACATGCCACAATTCCTATGTCCACTGTCCAGATACGTGTTCTTCAGCACCATTTACAACAGCATCTTAACTCTAACCGCTATTAGTGTTGAACGGTACCTCGGAGTGGCCTACCCTATCAAGTACAAAACTAAATTAAATAAACAGCCTTTGTACGCAGTGGTGGCCAGTTTATTCTCCTGGATCATATCATCAGCACATGCCTCTATAACTTATGTCATGCATTACTCTTCTCATCCTAACCGCACCATTGATCAAGCAGAGCATTGTTATGAGGAGTTTTCTCCACAGCAGCTTGCAGTTTTGTTGCCTGTGCGCCTGGAAACGTTCCTGGTTCTATTTTGTGTGCCATTTCTAACATGCAGTTTCTGCTACATCAACTTAGTACGAATACTTTCCCGAAGGTCCAACACCAACACCAAGAAGCGATTCCACCGGTCAATTGGTCTCGCTTTGGCGACACTGGTGGTGTTCAGCATCTGTTTCGTGCCATACAACCTGTCTCACGTTTTAGGATTTGCAAAGTGGGAAAGCATCCGGTGGCGTGAGATTGCCCTCCTCACTAGCACACTGAATGCCGGCCTGGACCCCCTTGTCATCTACTTCTCCTCCTCTGCCTTCAGGAGAGCATCTAGAGTCCTTCTAAAGACGCTATCAGGCAGACTGGAGAGGCTCCTTGTCCTGCCAAGGCTCCTTGTCCTGCCACTCCGCACTGCCCCAGTGCGTCCAGCTCAGGACATAGCCGCAACAACGCAAACTGATTTTTGATAGAGGAAGACAGTATTCTGCTTTATTACTTGTATTCATTGCTGTATTGCAGATTGTATGCCTTGTCTACATCTGTTTTACAATTTGACAACAAAATGTTTTTTTAATTGTCTATGCTGCAATAATCTTGTCTCATTGTTGTCGTTATTCCTTTTTTACAAGTCATGTGATTTGATCTTTTCCTGTATGTACTACTAGGCAACTCTCCATTTATAGGTTTAATGTTTCTGTACGTTTCTGTTCCATGCAATGTCCTTGGTTTTTGATTGCAAAACATTTGGCTTCAGAGAGGGACTTAATGAATTGAAATGTCAAATGTCAAATCAAGTCAAATTCTATTATAGCCCAATATACAAAAATAATGTCCCAAAGGGCGGCACATAAAAACTGAGCAATATTAGTACTATATAACAATAATAATAATTAACAATAATTAAAACCAAGGAGTGCAAAGTTAAAGTATACATACATACATAAAGTAATAACAGTAAGTAAACATGAGTGTTGCATACATATACGCTCACACATGTGCATACATACCATATACACATACTATACTCACTTGCACACACAAAACACTGTAAACAAAAGATAAAACTGACACACCGGGTAACTGGAATGTAGTACCTTGTTCAGATTATATCAAATTGAATGCTGATGCGAACAGGTGTGTTGAGTCTGCTCTTAAATAGGTCAACCGAGCTAGAGTCAAATATGGATTGGGAGGGCCATGGTAAAAGAATGCCCTGTCACCTTCTGATATTTTATTTATTTTGGGAATGGTTAAGAGACCAGCTTTTTGTCATTATAGGGGTCTAATAGTATACGGGTTGACTTGTGGCCATGGTTATGACGGTTGTGTACTATTTTATATAACAGTAGAATCTTGAAGTTGGAACTGGTGTGTGTATGGGTGCCAGTGTATGGAAATGAGCACAGGGGTGATATGGTAAACCTTTCTCGTCCTGTTTAAAATACTGGCAGCAGTGTTCTGTACTTAATAATTTGTTAATGGTTGATTTAGGCAGTCCAGCATTTAAAAGTAGAACGTTTGATGACATCCATTGTTTAATTTCTAAGATACATTGTTCAAGTTTAACCAGCAGATGACATGTGTCAGGCTTCATAGAGATTGGCATAGGAATAGAAATCTAGTTGATGACGTCTTAAGTTATACCATGGGGCAACATATGAATAGAAAAGACAATAGGACCAAGTGAAGATCCCTGTGGTACACCATAACTGACAATATTGTGGTCTGATTAACAGTTATTATGAAGGAAAAAAGTGAAATCTATCAGTTAAATATGCTCTAAACCAGGCTAGAAAGGTACAAGTGAGACCAATATGGTGATCAAAGGCTGCACTGGTGTCTAAGAGAGGTAATCTGTGAGTTTCTGTGCTTTTTTTTTAGAAGTTTTGAGAAAAAGGACAGGAGAGCTGTTTATAAATACATTTGAAACTGTCACTGTATGTTGCCCTTGTTTCTTGTGGTGTTATGATTGTCTGTTAATACTGTAAATCTACTGTGTTGAAGCAAATTTGTGACTACTATACGAGGGAAAATATTGAACTACAGTATGTCAATTTCTTTCTATTGCAATTGCAGTAATGATATCTATCGCGCTACAACACTGCTGCTTCTCCAATGTCACTTTTAAAAAGTCCTACCTAAAATAGAATCCACAAACTTGCATAATACAGGCTGATCATGTAAATTCATGTGTAGAGGGGGCAACTAAATGGATGACCTAGGCAGTAAACTAAACTTCGGTAAGGGAATTATTTTACTCGCTGAAGTGAAGTACAATCTTATAATATGTAATACAAATAATATATAAGTAATATGTTTTACTCAGAAAGGTTATGTGCTGTGTATTAAGGGACAAATAAAGGACTGAAAAATCATGTTGAACAAACACTGAATAGAGATAGGCGTAAGTCACGAAAAAATGCCAACACTTATTCACTAAGTACTTAAAAGCAATCTGTGAGAACCAAGCTCAGAGTGTCTCACATCAATTTACATATATTAAGCCATCTTCAAAAGGACTCTTTGTACACATTTGCAAAAGCCCTTCTTTCAAACCTTTTGAAATGTATCATGACTACTTGCGTGGAATTCTTGACTTCCTTGAGAGAAACTTGACCCAAATCCTACAAGTACATTGATCTCTTAGATGTCTTAGAGAGTGCCCATGGGACTTTCCACTGCAGCCGGCTATAGGATACAAAATGAACTGACCTGGTAGTAAATGAAAAATGAAATGTAAGCCCATTAAGTCTTATCACTCTATGTACATTCCCCTGTAAATCATGGTTATTATTATAGGTGCAGTATAGACAGCATGGCAGATCAACAACAGAGCTGTTTGAATAGCAGAGCAGGTGTCTCTATAGCCTTTATCACAGATGAGAGGAGAGGAGGGGCCGTTTTGTGTCCCATGTCTTTCCACCTCTCCTTCCACATAATCAGGAGGTGTATATGTGGAAGTGCTGGGCCTAGATAACTGCCAAGATTTAATAACACAGAGCAGACAGTCGTGTGGAGCCCATGGCCACCCATGCTGCTCATGTTGAGAGGCCAGTTGTTACTACGGAAACTGTGTTTGGCGAGCGTGGGAGATAAATTGCAGCGGTATCTGCCTGCTAATAATTTCCATTATCTGCACTGGATGTTTAGATTATCTTGTAAATAGAGGGACGTGCCGTCGACAGCAGGCAGCAGCTCAAGGCAACAGAATAGAGGGGATCACGTACAGCAGTTGAGCAATAGCTACAGCTAACTGTGCCAAGAAATACAGGAATGAGGTAAGCTACAATTTCCCTCTTCTCTTGAAATAAAAATAAATAAATACAATTATAGGCCGTTGAATGACTAAACAGAGGGAGAAGAAAATATTGTAAAATAAACATAACGCCAAAACCGCAACAGTGAAGATGGGGAATCTTTTTTTAATGGTTGGCTATTCTTCAGTTTCATCATATACCACTGTGGTAGAGACAAGTTCCCCAATTTAGTCATATAGGTCAATAAAAGAGATTTTTTTTCTTTTTTTATCTGTTGACTTTTATTTGGTACAGTATAGCCTGTAGGCTACACGGGGTAAGGTACAGGACTTTATTTTGTACTCTTTGCATGTGTCGTTTTTAATTTATTTGTTTAAATGTTCTTATAACAGTGATTATATTTACCGTATAGCGTTGATTATTTAATGGCTGGAATAAGGCAAGCTCATTTTATAATGCTGCAATAAATTTGATTACCGATTTACTGTATTGTGGCTATAAATACTGTAAAAATCTCAAAGGCACACCTGTATTCATATCCATGCAAAATAGCCTCACTCTTTAAATGATTATTTTTATTTACTTATATTTCAAATGAAAAGGTTTAACCAATTTAAGCCCTATTTTATACTTTTAAAAAGAAGCAAAAATGGTATATCTACGAGCTCAAAATGCATGAGCGATGTGTTGTGAATTTTCTGTGTGAAATTAAATACCAAAAATATATTAAAAAAATCCAATTATCCAAAATGACTTCCCCAAAATAGGGACAACAGGTTGAACTGGTTAAAAAAAAGAAATTAAGGGTATAGAATTTGCCTCTGTATTGGGACATACGTGTGCAAAAAGTACTGACATTAATTAAAAGCTTCTTAGTAACAATAATTAATCATTTGGTCTCCGCTCCTTTGGGGTATTTTGTGTCACTGAATATTTGCACATATG
This sequence comes from Gymnoscopelus braueri, assembly GCF_963280865.1. Lineage (NCBI taxonomy): Eukaryota > Metazoa > Chordata > Actinopteri > Myctophiformes > Myctophidae > Gymnoscopelus > Gymnoscopelus braueri. Next base: position 26,747,226 of record NC_137605.1, read on the forward strand.
TGAAATTTGTCCTCTACTATTCCTAACTATTAAGAGTAGTGAGCACTATTAGTACAGAGTTTGGGGAGCAGTTAGGGGTTAGGTGTCTTGCTCAGGGACACACAGACAGAGGCCGGGACGCGAACCGGGGACCTACTGATTCAGAGACGGCCTCTCTACCCACTCAGCTATGCTGCCCTGCCAAGCCAAAGTGCAGTAACTACGTTTTTGGACACACCAACTTATTTGTGTATCCCAAAGGTCAAATTAGCCTTCGTGATTTTGGGGGATGAACAATTACCTCAAGAACAGATGTACATTTATTGTAATATCACTTATATGCCGATATCTCATTTGGCTGACCAGTTGAATCACTTTTAACACCATTTTCAGTGATTTTCACCCCCGTAGTTACTGCACTTACTGGCTTGGCAGGGCAGTATGGTTATCCCCTTATTGTAGATGTACTGTATATATTACAATAATAATGTGGTTGTAACAAAATTCCAAGGCACATCTGGATCTCTCACATCACACCAGTGTGCCTCGGCACACTGTTTGGTAACCGCCGGTATAATACAGTAGTAGGTGCTTCAGCAGAAAAATACCTCAAAAGACCTGTGTGTGAGTGTGCTTGTGCGTATGTGTGCTCATTTCCTTAAGAGTGTCATCATTTTACAACCTGTCCTGTGTTTGCTTGTGGTTGTAGGTTAACGATAAGACATTTATAATTTTACTGTATTTGTGACAGAGAAAGCGATAACACTATGCTATCATAATGCTTTGCTTACAAAACGTGCTAGACCGGTGGGCCATAATTAACATTCAGCTTCCTTATGGAACATGTTCATTTAGTTAACCTTTGTGGTAGTTCAACTTTCATCTATCATGAATGAAGAATGAAGAGACATACTTTATTTCCGTCATTTGTCATTATTTGAACTTGATTCTGTCTTTGAAGTAGTATTCTATTTTATATTGTATAATTGATAGTATTTTTTACTTTGGATTTTTTTACTTATGTGGTTCTGTAAGAGGCTTTCTGTCTTAAGTGTGTGTGTGTGTGTGTGTGTGTGTGTGTGTGTGTGTGTGTGTGTGTGTGTGCGTGTGCGCGTGCGCGTGCGCGTGTGTGTACGCGTACGCTAATCTTGCAAACCACTGGACTGCTGTGCAGATTTCTTTTTAAAATATTTACATTGGTACTGTATGGATGGACAGACAGACAGACAGACAGACAGACAGACGTAGATCTTCCATTTCCCAAGGAGTAGACCATTAGACCAATCACAGTGAAGTGCTGTCCTTCACTGATGTTGTCCTAGCAACCGCCTGCTATAGCCAAGCAACCACCTGTTTTGCATTATCAATGCCTTAACAACCACCTGTTACACGATAGCAACTGCCTACCAAAAAAAAAAAAAAAAGCTGCTAAAAGTTAAACTTTTCATACTTTTAAAGATTAATTCATCTCAAATGCGTTATTTCTTCAATATATTTATAAAGTATCCACTCAAGCACTAATTATGTTCAAACATTTTATACCTTGCAAGTTACATTACACTCAAATGCTCTTTATTTGAACACGCTTTTATATCAATATTTTACTCTGTCACTAATTCAATTTCTACATTCCTCTAAAACGCTATTTATACTTGCTTTTAGCGAGCGAGCCCATGCAGTTTCACCAGGAACTGCTTTTAAGCTTTTATAGTTTTATCAGCTCTTGTTTGGATCTTATTTCTGTGTGGTGACATGACATCTACTAGTGCCACTGCGCTCCTCATGTGAGTTCAACATAATTCAACCCTTGATGCGAGGGCAGAGTGCGTGAGGATCAATTGGGTAACAGGAATTGGTGGTTCCTTTTTAATATGTCTCCAGTATTGCTGGCAAAGCATCAAATTGGGCCACTGAAATAAACCTTGAAACTTGTCTTGTTTTATTCCATTTAAATTTAAATATTCAATCGTTTTGTTTGTTTGTTTTTCTATCAAATTTTGGAAGAAACATCAGCAAATCTGCTTAAGAATACTATGAAAAAATACAAAAAATAAATGACTGCAGTGAACTCTAAGTGCAAGTGTCAGCGTGAGCGTGCTAATCTTTTCCCATTCTCCCTTATCTGCAGAGTTCAAAGCCCTTGAGGAGACGATGAGAGGACAGGAAACCCACACTGTCTACTGGGTTTGTTCCAGGCCCGCCAACCTATAATACTCTTTGGACTCCCAAGGCTCAAACCGTCTGACAGATCAACCCCCCTTTGGTGGAGTGCTTTCATCTCCCCCGTGAGTCCAAGACGTGATGTGACACATCCCCGCCTCAGCACTGACTGGCTGTCCAGCATCAAGGCCACCATGCAGGAGTGCCACACCGGCCTGTGCCTGTCGGTGTACCTCATCACCTTCTTGACGGGCTTCCCGGCCAACGCCCTCGCCTTCTACACGTTCAGCAGGAAGGTGAGGCAAAAAGCCACGCCCATCGACATACTACTCCTCAACCTGACCATCTCCGACCTCCTCTTCCTCCTCTTCTTGCCCTTCAAGATGCAGGAGGTGATGAACAACATGTTGTGGGACATGCCCTTCGTGCTCTGCCCCATGTCCGGCTTTGTCTTCTACATGTGCATTTACACCAGCACCTTCTTCCTCACCGCCGTCAGCGTGGAGCGCTACCTGGGCGTGGCCTTCCCCATCCAGCACACCCTGAAGCGGCGGCCGAGGTACGCCGTGGCCGCCAGCGTCTTCTTCTGGATGTTCTCCATCATTAACTTGAGCATCGTCTTCATCATGCCGCTAATCGGCTCTGAAAGCCCCCCTTTGAACGGAGGGGTTAATGTTTCGGCCCATGAAAGCTTGCTGCACCACGTCACGGTAGAGGTGTGTTATGAGAATTTCACGCAGGCACAGCTGAAGGTCCTCCTGCCTGTCAGGTTGGAGCTCTGCGTGGTGCTCTTCTGTATTCCCTTCCTGATATGCAGCTTCTGCTACATCAACTTCATCAGGATTCTCTTAAGGCTGCAACACATCGGCAGACGCAGGCGTCTCCGGGCAATAGGCATGGCGCTGGGAACGCTAGTGGTCTTCGCCCTGTGTTTCGGCCCCTACAATATGACCCACGTTGTGGGTTTTATTACATGGAAGAGTCCTGATTGGAGAGACAAGGCCCTGCTGTGTAGCACCTTTAACGCTTGCTTGGACCCCCTTATTTTCTACTTCTCCTCCGCTGCTGTGAGAGGGACTGTGGGAAGCGTGTTGAAGGGGGTGAAGAGTCGAATGTGCACGTCTTGTCACATGCTCCAGTCCCTTTGGAAGGGAGTTACCAAGACAGCAAAAGATAAGGCACCCAAACAAGAGGAGATCAATGCTATCTGACCTGACTGAATGGGAGTCGTGAGTGGCTGACTTCACTAATTTGTTATTTCACTGTTCCTGGAAGCAGGAAATGTCTACCTTTACACGTGAGAAGGTGTCATTTGCGATGTTTGATCATCCATTGGTGAACTTCCTACTCAGATTAGAGACAGGATATGTGGACCTTTGTCTGAGGAGCAAAAAAAAAGAACAGGCTGCAACAGTTTCCTGAAATGATTAACATTAATGCTGCCATTCAGTTATGCTTCGCCCATACAGATGTGTAGGCGATGTTGTGGATTGCCAGATTCAAATGAAAAATGACTTAAATGACAATTAGACTTTGCAAGATGGTGAAATGTTATGGTTCCTTTATCCAAACAGACATTCTCGGGAGCTTGGCTAGAGGCCAACAAATGGACTATTTAAGCAACACCTTCAAACGTCATCTCTTAGAAATAAGAGATAAGCAGTTCACACAAATATCACCAATGTACTGTATTTATGTAGAAGGTAATTCTGTTTGTCTGTGTGTGTGTGTGTGTGTGTGTGTGTGTGTGTGTGTGTGTGTGTGTGTGTGTGTGTGTGTGTGTGTGTGAGTGTGAGTGTGTGTGTGTGAGAGAGAGATTTAAAGCAAAAAAAAAAAGAAGGTTTAACTAAATGTGAAGGTAATGAGTAAAGATCCATTGCGTCATACTGTATGAATTTATGAAATGAGTCATGTTTGTTTTATCAATAGATATCAGAACATGGTGAACTGAGCGGGATATGGTTTCTGTTATCCCTATAAAAAGACATGTAGCCTATAACAAAAGCTTTCTTTCTGGGCCGGTAAGTAAATATAAACACATTTATTGCAAAATAAATGGTTACAGCTTTGAGTGCCTGTCAATAATTGTTTATGTATTTATACATCTGCATACCCTGAATGTAATACTGTGCTAACCATTTATATACAGTACAGTTATTGTTCCTACATGTGTATCGTTGTCAGTGTGAGTGGGAGAAAATATACAGTAAACCCCTCTTTATCAAATATGTGAATTGAGAACACACCCCACATATCGCAAACATAAACAATCCTATCACACCAGGAAACACTCACATCACCTCTAATCCTGTTATCTAGGGGATTAGACTTCAGCTATAAGGTTGAGCTGATTACTGCATCTATTTGACAGGCAGATCGTGCATGAAGCATTCATTTTGACGTACGCTACGGACCTGAGTGAATGACTAATATATTCATGCAGTTACTTACAGTATAGTACCAGCAACTCTCTTCTCTCTCTCCCTCTCTCTCTCTCTCTCTCTCTCTCTCTCTCTCTCTCACACACACACACACACACACACACACACACACACACACACACACACACACACACACACACACACACACACACACACACACACACACACACACAATTAGCGAATCCTCATTGATTGATTGATTGAATACTTTATTAACAGTTTGCAGAATAGTACAATGGTACAATTATACAATGATGCTAAAATGATTACAAAAAGGTCCTACTGTAAGGTCCTATGTATTCACCAAGCAAAGATTCCACTCAGCATGACACAAAGTTAAAACACTTACAATGTACGGGAAAGAATTGCCATTGCGTCACTTGGTAGAGAGCACAGTATGTGAAACCAGCAACATTTTTAGAGCAGGGTATTTTGAACGTGACAGCAACTTCGATAATATAGGACAGAGCTGATGGCACACTCAGTCTGACATGACATTAAGTGGTAGTTGTGCTCATTTCTCATTCTTCTCTGGAGGTGATGCAGGATCTGAATTTGTACAATGCTGTTTGTCAAGGGCTGGTCTGCTGAGATGAGCCAGACAAAGCAGCGCAGTCCTCCTTTTTGTTGTCTCATGTGTTTCATGTCTTATCTGGAAGACAGTAGACGGTCAAATATGGATTGCAACATTTTGTTGACTGACTTTTTGTTTAACAGTTATGGAGATAACGAGATATGACTTTAAAGAAAAATAATCTGCGTGTGCATGTGCGTGCGTGCGTGCGTGCGTGTGTGCGTGTGCGTGCGTGTGTGTGTGCGTGCATGCGCGAGCAAGTTTGCCAAAGGTAGACGTGACTCGGGGTATACTCACACAGCAGAGACCTCTTCTTTCGCATGCAACAATGTTTGAGTGCTGTGAGGACAAAATCACACATATTCTCTTAGTTTTTCTTGACTACTTGGTGTAAGATTTGATCTGATAAATGTATTGCTTACCTTCAAGTAAAAACACCATGGTTACTGCGGACAAGATACACATCTTCAGAATATTCAGGTATGCAATCACCTCATTAGGGAAAGCATCTGGCGTTTTGGGGTGACAAATAACAACAACAACAGCAACAACAAAATTACACTGATTAGTACAGACTTCTCGTTGTATTGAGCGAGACAGAATTAAATCAGGAAGGTTGAACTGGCTTTACTTGATGGACATTTGCTTCCTCCCAGGGAGAAGAGGTGTTTAAACATCGATTGGGGGAAATCGTTAATTCACTCAAGTATGCAATATTGCAGGCAATGCGTTGCCTTGGAATGATCAATGTCTGACCCACATTAACGCAGCGGGGAAAATACTGTGCCAGTGACTCATGGTATGTGGTCCTGTTCAGTGGTGGAAAGTAATTAAGTACATTTACTTGAGTACTGTACTTAAGTCAATGTTTTTTGTCGTTATGTCGTTATGCGTTATTTATTTTAGATTTCATCCTAGACTTTTTTTCATTGACTTATTGTGTCTCCATGGTACTGGTCATTGTGTCAATAAGGTACGGGTCATTGTGTCTCAATATCATGTAAGTATCATGGCCAGTATCATGATACGGACCATGATACTGACATGATACTGATACTGATCATGATTATGCAGACGCAATGAATCCTATACTGAAATTGGCTAATGGGAGGGCGGGAGGGCCGGCCGAGACTCAGTGCATAACTATGTCTCAGTTTGATTTGTGTGACCATATCTAATATCGCAAAGACACATTTATTTATTTGTACATACATTTTACGTTAAAGGACAAAATGTGAATGTTGTTCCTTGTGATTGTTTCTGCCGAGTATGATAAAGAACAGCACATAATAATTGACATAAACGATGAACTCTGTGATAGCACAGTGATCTGCACCTCCACGATGCACTCATTCTAGCCTGATTTATACCTGCTTGTATGATGGTGTGCTGTGCCGAAAATAACCGGTCTACAAGCTCTCATCGTGACTCGTTGGAGTGTCAGTGAGCCTATCACACCAGGGCTTGCTTCAGTGACATACAGTACTGTACCCGCACAATTTACCCATCAAATACAGATATTCTACTTCAGATTCTCACCCCAGGTGAAGGGAGCAGACAGCGTGGTGTTCAGAGCTGGGTGGTCGTGTACGCCACAGATAAAGGTGATCCCAGCATCCAGGGACTGTCTCAGTGGGAGGGACAGAACACTGACAAGGTACACTTCCTGACTGTGTTTGTCCATCAGCTGGAAACACTCGGGTGGATATTGAGATGTGGAGTTCAGCACAGAGGCTGCCTGCCGGTCTGAAGCGGGGGCTCCTGGGAGCAGCCCCACAAAGAGGTCAATGGGATGATTGATAGATGGAAGTGTGCAGTTGCCGACTGACAGGTGATCGATATCTGCATCGGTTTGGTAGGTCCAGGTGAGCGTCAGCTGGCTCGGGTGGAATCCCCCAGTGATACACAGGAGGGCCCACTGATCCTCCTGTGGGTTAGCAGGAATCTGGAGGAAGATTCTGGGGGCTGAAGGTGATGCTAGCAGTGTATATAAGGGAGAAAGTGAGTGTGTGCAGTCAGAGAGTGTCAGAGCTCTGTGAATAATGGCAGCAGCAACAATAACAACTAACAATATTAATTAATAATCAGATGTACAATGGTGGCTGTAGATAGCAAAATAATAAATCAAAGCCAAAATAATGACATTAAACAGAATAACAAGAAAGGAAAGTTAATGAAAATGTAAATATACGGCAGTGCTATGATTTACAGCACTGCATACACTGTAGATGTAAATGGTTTTCTCTATACTGTATATCTCTATATATTAGAGGTAGAGCCAACGTAGCAACCGTAGAACATCTAAAAGGAAGCCTCTCTTCCGCATGAGGGATTTCCACATAATAATTTGGCCATCCCTCCCTGCCTTGTTTTGTGCCGAGTTTCAATTCCCAGAGAAAGATCAATACAAGCCGCAGTGCATGGCACCGGGGTGATTATTCCTAGATCTGTCATGAAACTGCTCAGGCAAAAAGATGAACTCACAGGGAATTTCACATGGCTTGAATTTTTATAGATTAGAGCCCAGCCAGTCTCTTTATGGAGATGCATAGCCCACACGAGCACTTAAATCGAATTGCAGCACACTAAACATCCTTGCTCTACTCTTCAAAGGATACAAATGAGAGATAATTACAAGCGGCGCAACGTCAACCCACAAACAAAAACAACACTGAGCGATACTAATGAATTACAATAAACCATGTAGTCGTAACACCCGGCGCCTTCATTTGTTATCCGAGTCATTTGTTTCTCACCCAGGACTGAGAGCTCTGTGCCATTCCCCATCTCTGGATCTCTCTTCAGGACGTTGACCTGACAGTAGTACCACCCAGCGTCTTCCAGTGTGACCGCATGGATAACCAAGGACGAAGTTTGGTTCTTCTCCACAAGGAACCGTCTGGATGAGTTCGAGATTGGCCTTTCCGGTTCCAGTTTTTTGAACCACTGCACCCCGTACTTGGGGGAATCAACTGTGAAATGACACGTCAAGGTTGCTGTGTCACCCCGCATCACATTCAGGGAAGGGGGGGACTCTCTCACCCGCAACCCCTCCGAGGTCACTGTCGGGGCAGGAGCCGTCACCACTGAAACAATATCATGGAACATTTTAAATCTTACAGACAAAAACTTACCCAAAAATAGACCTTTAATTTGTTAAACAATGTAGTATATATTTTTTACCCAATATAGATAGACATTTCTAAAATAACTATGTCTTTCATCCCAACAATACATTTCTCATTTTTGTAATGTCAGTATTTTTCGACCTGAAGAAGAAATTTAAAACACCTCAGTCCTTCTTGGCCAGAAAGAAGAAAATACATGTAGATATTCAAAAGAATGTACAATCTTTGGCCACAGTAGGTAACCGTAGTTATGACTAAATCTGTACGCTCACTCTACTGTTTTTGTTTTACTGTTATTTCTTGTCATCATACAGCAAAGTTTCATACTGATTACTCTGTGTATGTGTGTGTGTACTGTATGTACTGTATGTATGTATGTATGTATGTATGTATGTATATGTGTGTGTGTGTGTGTGTGTTGTGTGTGTTTGTTTGTTTGTTTTGACTGTTTTGTTTTGGCTTGCATTTGTATTTGATCTAATTGATATTGATATTATTTGTTGATCTTGTTTGTATTTTCCACAGTGTAATCTTGGCATCATTATAAAGATTGATTGAATGAATGAATGAATGAATGCTCATGGTGACTATACGATCTTTGTGTAAAATATTTAATATCTTTGTTGAAAAAGGGCAATTTTGGAACGCAACTCTTCACAAGATGGAATAAACGTCACACTGACCTGATAATGGTCCTGCCATCAAAAGAAAGCAACACTGGTAAAGCAATTTTGTCATGGTGCTGTTCCTCAAATCAAGCTTGAGTGATGAAATAATTTCTCAGCCCGTCTGGGGATTGAAGTCCTCTCTGCTTTAAAAGTCTGATGTCAGCTTTTACATTTTTTTCTTCACCAAGTTCACTCTGTGGCTCGGGGTGATGGTTCATTAATAGGTCATGCTTCAACACAAACCCAAATCTCAGAGCCTGTTAAGTGAAAAAGCTACACAGCCTTGGCAGAAAAATAGGTTCCATGTCTGCATGCTGACAGCAACAGCAATGCAACACAAAGCAAAAGCGTTTTCAATTATTCTATAGGCTGAGTGTGGGTGTCATATATACTGTAGATGCGTACATAAAATAATTAGGCACATGTCTGCTATGAGCTTTAAAAAGAATATTCAATGTTGACAACTGTCCACTGTGAGCAAATCAGTGTTAAGGGTTTGATAACATTGTACAGTGTACAATACCATCACAGATTGTTTATTTGTGTGTACCATACTGTAGTCAGTACTATGGTACTGACTATGGTGCTGTTTGTGGTGATGATGATGATGATGATGATGATGATGATTGGTTAAATAGGTAAATGAAAGAAGTAGAATTCTTCTCCTTTTCTATCTAAATAAACGTTTATATTTATTTACTTTATTTGCAACAACAACAGCAACGGTAACAATTTATTTACTGTGTACAACACTGTATCCTCTATCATGGTCTGTATCATGGTCTGTATCATGTCAGTATCATGTGTAGGTCAGCATCATGTCAGTATCATAGTCAGTATCATGGTCAGTATCATGTGTATCGGTCAGTATCATGGTCAGTATCATGTGTATCATGGTCAGTATCATGTGTATCATAGTCAGTATCATGTATCATGATCAGTGTCATGTCAGTATCGATACTTATACTAACATAATACTAAAGTATCATGCTAGTATGTCAGTATAATGTCAGTACAATGTTAGTATTATGGTGCTGACTATGGTACTGACTAGACTATAGTACTGACTATGTTACTAACTATGATTACTTATGGTAATACTATGGTGGCCTAATTACATGATACTCAACATGATACTAACATGTTATGTTTCGAATCAGAGACTCCGTTGAGTCTTCTTCCACCATATTCTTCACAAGTGGGCGAGTGCATGTGTGGTGTGTACACCAAGAGAGAACGGTACAGGCAGGGCAGGATTAACCCTTTGTTGTGCCTGGGGCTATGTTTGTTTTTTATAGTGCTTTTATCCAAATCGCTTTACAATGCGCCTTACACGTATACACACGCACGCACGCATGCACAAAAACACACACACACACACACACACACACACACACACACACACACACACACACACACACACACACACACACACACACACACACACACACACACACACACACACACACAACATCAACGGCAGAGGAAACCATGCAAGGCACTAACTTGCTCATTGGGAGCAGTTAGTGTCTTGCTCAAGGGTACTTCGACTCTAACTCGGGGAGCCCAGGATAGAACAGGGGACCATCCATTTCCCAGGCGGCCACTCTACCTCCTGAGCCACTCCCAAAACATACTTATGAATATTCTATAACAGTATGTTTGTGGTGGTGATGATGATGATGATGATGATGATGATGATGATGATGATGATGATGATGATGATTGGTTAATTGGTAAATGAAAGAAGTAGAATTCTTCCTATTTTCTATCGAAATAAAAGTTTGTATTTATTTACTTTATTTATATTAGATGTTATATACCATACACAGGCGACAAGGAAGCTCCACTGGATTGGAGATGCCATGGCCATGCCCACGCTGTTAAAACAATGAGCAGTGGGCAAGAGGTAGGGAGGCTGACCTATACCCTTGCATGTTCAATCCCTGGCACCAACTGAAGAATAAGCAATTAGCTGTTCCTTAATTATTAGAATAATAGTTTATAATAATTTTAAAAAGAACAATTACGTGGTGACCCTAGAGTGTTACCTGACATTGCATAGTAGCATTTTTGATGACATAGCATTAAACAGACAGCAGCCAGTCTAGTGCAAAGGAAAACGTCTCAAAGACAAAACTGCAAACACCACAAAAGCATACAAGAACTTTCTCAGCAGGAAGTGCAAGACAAACTGATGCAATCTACCTCAGGTTTAACCACAGAGGTCAAGAAGCTTCCAGAAAACAGCAGCAGACCACACACAACAACTTCAGTTAAAAACGAAATTGATTTTTTATTTTATTTTTTTTCTCTCCCTCCATTTGATATCATTTTAACTCCACTTAATGGATTTTGAAAAAAGACAAAGAAATAAAAGAAAGAAGACATAAATAAAATACACATTCCCAAAAAGAAAATAAGAGAAAAAAATAAATGTCAGACAGATTGGCAATTGAATTAATCAAAAGAGGCTTAATCATCACTTGACAGCACAGAGAAGAAACAAAAACATAATGGGTGGAAGACAAATGTTTAGTTCATCTGTTCAGTGACTATATCCTACAGTATGTGGTTCCATTGACAAGATGCTTAAAACACACAGTAATACATACAGTAGCAAGGAGAAGAAACTGAGGTCTGGGGTTGAACAAAACCAAAATGACTGCCCTGAAAATGTCACAGAATACACATACACACACATGCACTGTAGGCTAGAACATACACACACAGTGACACACGCGCACTGACGCACGCACGCATGCACGCACGCACGTACACGCGCGCACATACACACACACACACACACACACACACACACACACACACACACACACACACACACACTGCAACAGTTGTTGGGCAACCCTGGCATAAAGGAGAGTGGCAGGGCATAACTGATGTACTCGGGCATGTTGTCTCCATTAAAAAAGAGCAGAAGGACAGGAATGGCAGGAACTAACAACAGCAAAAGAGAGAGAGAGAGAGATACAGAGCTAGAGAGAGAGAGAGAGAGAGAGAGAGAGAGAGAGAGAGAGAGAGAGAGAGAGAGAGAGAGAGAGAGAGAGAGACGTGGGTGAAACCTAATTTAAGCCTGATTTATATGTTGTCGCATGATGGTATTGCTCACCCAATCATCCAAATATTTTTTTGGCAAGCGACATCACCATGCGACAAAAGTGTCAATTAGACTTAAGACGTCCTCACACTAATGTAGCGCATTGGACTCATACGTTATTAATTTCCAGATTAATCAAAATGACATTTCCATTAACATTCAATGCATGTGTGCGTGTTAGCCTTGCCCCATCACACAGCCTTGCCATGTAGTACAACCTGCAAAAATAGTAGGCTAATAAGACACTTACTATATTCTGCCTTAGTGGCTTCATCTAAACAGAGTCCCTACCCCCTCATACCTGGATAAAAAAAATCAATGCAAAATAATAAAACAATAAAAAACATTAGTTGATGCTGTAGCAAGCGAAAGGCAAGTTTTTCCAAGTTTACAGTCCTCAGCAGCAGCACCAATATTTACCCCCTACTTGATTGACAAGGAAAATACCAAGGCGTGGGTTGTTGATTCAGAAAGGCCAAGTAATGGGGCTCTCTCTATGTTGGTGATGTGAGGTGGGCGACTTAATGACTAAAGGAGGCATAGTGGGCGAGATTCCTCCATTGTGTTGCTTGTTTTTATGCCACCCTGTTTCATGCTGTGATGCTCAATTGGTGAATTGAGCAACACTGCTAATTAGCCAGACGCTTGCATTCATAGGGTGAGTGATTGACAAGACACCATCTGTGGTTACAGCAAGGAGGTGGGCATGACTAAAGCACACTAAAGCCAAGCAAGCTGCATCTTTTCCCAAACTGCTGCTTTAAATATGTACAGTAAATGAATGACATGTGAGAACAAAATCAACCAATCCATCCATCCATCCGTCAATCAGTCCATCTATCTATCTATCTATCTATCTATCTATCTATCTACAGTATCTATCTATCTATCTATCTAGCTCCTACTGTGTCTGCCTCGCTGCATAGTTCTCCATGAACCAACCTGTACAGTATGTCAGGTTTATCCTTTACTGACCCGAGGAAAACATCATGTTCGGTTGACGTCTGAAGCATGCGCAATGGTGTGAAGCATGTTTGTGTTCTCAAAGCCTTATTCTGCTTCAGTACTGCCTAACATGCTGTCGATAAGCTCATTAGCTGTAGACATGGCAAACTACTGGTGCCTAAAAGAGTCACAACATTAACTTTGCCCATGAGAAGTGAGCGTCCTTGTAGATTACGGGTTAACAATTTTTAGGAAATATAAGACTCAAACAGGCTATGTTGTAAAGGGCAAAGAGGGATTTAAGCCATAATCCAGCTGTTACTCTGCATGTCAACTCCTGTTGGCACAGACTGTATGATATGAATACAGAATATTATGCTGATAGTCTCTCACGATAAAATAAATAAATGAAATACAAATTCTTCCCATCTCATTTATTATATTTCCATCATTCGCCCTTGGCTTATCTTTCTGCCTTCTACTGTACATCGAACAAGTGACTGTATGTGTCAGACAGATGCAGATACATAGTATCAATACTGACACTTTCAAAACCAACATCTCAATCATTTTAATCAAATATAATGCAGTGTATTGCAATGTAAGACCCCAGCAAATGGGTATGGTAAACATGCATTAACCAGCAACGCAGGGAGGGGGAAACAATCCTCACTGTTGGACTGACTTGAAAAGAAGAGCTAAATTATTAATTCTTCATTGTCTGCCTCTGAATACACAGTTTACCCGGCTGACATTATAGCTCAGCCAAATAGTTTCGGGGAAGGGCCTAAAATCAATGCACAATTAGGGGTGTCTTGTATCAAGCATGATGAATTATGCTCTCTATTCTAAGGCTGCTCCATAGACACTTGATCAATCCTGCTTCTGAGGACCTGGTAGTGCAGGCCTGGGAGAAATTGCTCTATTCCAAAGCCATTCTGTCGAATGTATTGATTAACCATTGCGTTTTGAATTGAGTCTGTCAAGGATCTGTTCTCTGTAGGGTAAGGTATTGTAGAGCTGGCTATGGTCCAGTATAAAACCAAGAGAAGACTACATTCACACCTGCTTCCAGTTGATATTTTGCCACCATGCCATGGGCCTCTTTTCAAAATGTCACTAAAGCCTATTGTACCAACAGTTGATGAACAAATTCTGTGACTTATCAATTCTAACATCTGGGTGCTAAACTCCACTCTGTTGATTATTGAAATGTTGAATGCAATGTCAAAGTACTTTACAAGCCCATACTCTAAAATGGATATATTTATGGACATAAGAAACAGTGTCATCCACATACAGTATGACTGCAACTATGCCCAGCATTCACAGCTTTATCTCATACATCTGAGTGCTGCCACCACATGGTTCGACTACATAAGTCAATCAATCAATACATTCACACCAGGGTGTGCAGGATGTAATTATACACCGAACAATATTTTCTTTTAACTATAGAATAACTGATCCTCTGCCTACCTAGAGGGTTATTATAAATTCCTCCACAATTAGTAGGCCATATACTGTATTTGTGATCAAAGCTATGTAAATGCTATTCATATAGAGCAACCATAAATAACTTGTGGTATGCCATCCTTTGGGGCGGGCATGATTGAGCGTTGAAACATGAGTATTTGCCTGTATTCCTATAAAGGATAGCTCACTGTCTGGTTACTATCATCCCATCTCCCTCTGGCCCAGAGCGCTCTGGTTTGTATGGTCTAGGT
>NC_137605.1:26766965-26806965 GCF_963280865.1 Gymnoscopelus braueri
GTGTGAGCGTGTCATGCGCATGTCTGGTAACTTACGAAAAAGCAGCATGCTCGCGTTGGAAGCCCCCAGACGATTTGAGGCGAAGCAGGTGTAGTTGCCAAAGTGTTTGTCTGTCACGTTGGTGAAGAGCAGCAGCGATCGCGTTTTCTCGTTTTTGATCCTCAGGCTGTTGTCATTCTCTACCGGCCTGGGGAACAGGGTGTGAAAGACACAAACAGGGATAGACAGAGACAGAGGATGAAAAGAAAGAAAGTGTGAGAGGTTGAGAGGAGTAACGCGAACACACGCATCGCACCTAGTAGAGATACATAGGAGACCTTCTTCTCAGCGGTGTGGAGTGCACTGGGGCCCCCCGGGGTGGGGGATCTCCAGTGGAGTGTTGAATGAATCACTTGCAAGTGATTCAGATTGCCAAATCGGAGGTACACCAGTGTTCAAAAGAACTCACATGAAATTACATGATATATTTTTCGGTCAAATATTCGGTAGCAAAATGATAATATGCTTCATAAGTAATAAAAACTATGATTGATCATGTGATGAAGAAGATATAGCTAATTAGTTTAGGGGCGCAAAATCAGAATATCAAAACAGCAGTGAGCACATTTGCAAGCCGAGCGATCATGCCTTTCAAACATTAAAGCGGCAGTAAGAAAAGACAAGACAGAAAAGAACAGGAGAGGGTGGCAAAACTTGTATTTTTATAAACTGTCACCTGCACCCCCTCCTAGCAATGCAGCAGTTCGGCTGGCATCAGCATCGCTGCCTTCTGTGGTGTGGCACCTACAATGCATTTATCATGCATTTGACAAGAGAAAAGTTCAGAGAGTAGCTCAAAGCGCATTGCATCGCGCCCCGTTGTGAGCTTATAGATCTGCAATTTTCTCTACTTTTGCGTGACACTGTCTTTTATACTGTAGTATAAAATCGGGCATTAAAACGATGAAACATGGAGATACAAGATTTCTGCCCGTCAGCAATGATTTGTTCTTTGGCAACAGTATTAAAAGGTGTACCATGCTCAGTCACTGGCATCTCCACGGAACTCTCAGTTTTGTGGAGAACTGCTGAAATGACTCAGCCTCACCCACTGGTTTTGTAGGTACAGATGTAGATGCAATGAAAGCACTGACAAAAGCAGCTCTGATCGGTGACAAGAACGATGAACATGGTGAAGCAGCAGGATTGAAGAAAACATAAACAGACATTCTGTTTATTTTTTCTAGTGGTTCTCCAGACAAAGTAAAGTATTGGAGAGTGTGAATGTTGTCACTAAAATAATACAAGACACAAACACAGACACAAAGAAGGCAGTGAAATTGCTGGAGATAACCATACAGATCTAGTCTAAGTACCGGTACAGGAAAAGACAACAGCAGACGCTTTGCAGACAAAATGTGAAGCTCAGTAAAAATAAGAAAAGCAAAATGTCAGTTTGACGGGCTATGTAAAGATGAGCGCTTATCCAAAGTAGAAAGCTATTTCAGAGTCAACATTTTCATTGCCATTCTGGACATAATAATCAACCAAAGATTCACTACGCAAGCAACATCTCACATGTTTGAGGCACTACATCGCATGACTCTTCAGCTCGCGAGTGATGATGACCTGCAGTATGTGACAAGGCCACTACAACAGGGACGTATCAGTAACGTTTCCTGCAAAACTCTTTCATTCATAGTCTGTTTTACAACAGAGGCTGAGCGGCAGTCCTCAGTCTCCCAACTTGTCAAAATACTGATTGTAGATCATTACTCTGTAACATCCACCTTTGGTGAGGAGCGCACTACCCTGCTATTGTTTCTGACATTACCTGTGGCAGACCTACCAGCATGGGGCAGGAGAGGCTGAATGGGCTGGCTATCCTGATTCCTGTCCATTGAAAGCATCAGAACCCAGGAGTGTAACAATGTTGTTGAGGATTCTGCTGAACACAAGGCTCGTTGAATGCCATTCAAATAGGTGAATACAAGACAATAATTTTATATATAAATCTTTTCCCCAATAACAGCTATAGTTAAATAAACATTCTAGCTAGTTGGTTGATCATGTGACTTCTTGATTTGATTGGCTGTCTGTTTAGTGTTTACTGCATATTTTTTAAGTTGCTGTGGGCAGTAACAGGCTGCCAAAAAGCCCTGCGGGTCCCAGAATAACCACGGTAAGGTCAGATACGTACGTCACATTCTAGGCAATGAAAATCAGTCAATGAAAGCAGGGTGGTATGACGTGTATGAATAAACACTATCTTTGAAAGATGGTGATCTACACTATATAATTCTATTAAGGTATCTAAAGAGCACAGAGTACGTTTCTGACCGGGAAGTATGGGCTGTAAGGGCAAGACTATCAGCTAGTGGCAGCCCAATTGACAGTTTTTCAGAGAATGAGAACATAATTCTGACACATAATTACTGACAGGTAATCTAAATAGATCTATTTATTGATACTGATCATGACTTAGCCCAGCCCACTTTGTCTCTGTCCGTGGTGCTGAAACGGTCAAATCCTCTCATTCTGACTTTCTGTTTGTATTTGGGTCCCAATGAAAATAATTGTTGGAGCAGGCAGTACTTGAACTTTGTTGGTGGCAAAGATAAACTGCGGCCGGGATGGATTGAAACCATTGCGGGAATGGTCAGAAATCAGGTGGGAGTGGGCGAGTAATAGCCTGGTTCCAAACCATAGACCCTGCCCACTCTCTGAGTGGACTGCCTCTTAGTCTGGTGTTGAAAAGCCGATATCTTCGATGCAAAAAGTACCGTCCAATGAGAGTCGGAGGTGGGGGCGGGTCTAACGACAAGCCAATCAGCGAATATCTGCTAAAACAAGCTGTGCGATGACGTCAGATGTAGGCGGATCCGTGGATCTCTTCTGATTGGTTTAGGCAAATTCGAATCCCCTCCCCCTTGTAATCGCCGACGATGCAGCCAATTTCAGACTGAAGCTCCACGCAGGTTCAGGCTGACAATCAGGCTAGGCGAGCAAGGGATTAAAGCCCAAGTCACACCAATGATTTGCCACGCAGCGAGTTGCAGCGTGCAACCACTTGCAACAGAATCACTTTGCAACCTTATAAAACTGGAGAGTCCACATCCAGGCAGCTAGCTGCGATCGACTGCCGTTTCCACAGCAATTATATTGTCATCATCCCTCCGGGCTATGGGATACAAACAGCAGACGGACGCTAAAACTGGACAGTAGTCCACATCAAGGTGGCGTATAATTAAATAGCGATAGGCTCCCTTCTTTACCAAATTTTTCTCTCCCTCTCTATCGCAGGCAGGTGGGTGCAGTAAAAAACAAAAGGCTAACTCACGCTAGACTGTGGGCATTTCTGTGTGTATGTGTGTGAGAGAGAGAGAGAGGGAGAGAGAGAAAGAGGGAGAGGGAGAGAGAGAGAGAGGGGGAGGAGAGACAGAGGTAAAAAGAGAGAGGAAGTTTTCTGTGATATGATGTGCGTGTTTCTGTTTGGGGAATTTTTCAAAAAGGTTAATGAGCTGGTCTTCTCTCCTCCATCCATTTCTGCTCCCAGAGAGCTGTACACACTCACGCTTGCTGCTGATCGGTATCAAACATTTATTATGTTTGATACCTTCTGAAACATTTTGCTTGCGATTCAACAAGTTGAATGTCTTGCGACTCAATGAACCATCAATGACCTGCAATGGGGCAATTCAGACCGCTGCAATTTTTCTCTGTAATGCATTGCAGTGGTTTCGTTGTATCGTATTGCAATGACCTCGCGTCACCAGACTTTCCACCTCGGAAGAAAGCCTGGTATTCGTTCCATTCCATATGATCCGGTCTAGACCATGCCTACTGAACCCAGTTGCTGGTATCGGTTTTTCAGCACCGATTTATTTTGGTTCCCCCTGTCAGTTTTCCCAATCCCCATTTAAATGCTGAATCGAGTATAACTACTAGTTTACTCTCGCCAGTCGCTACGAGTTGGAATAAAAGATAGATACACCAAACAAACTATTCTCATAAGCTAAACTACGCCGCATCAAGGGTTTTATTGGGTAGGCCCTAAAATTATGATGCCCTTGACCGCAGGGAATTATTTTGGGTGATACCGGTACCCTTGGTTCCGGCGGTTGGTTCAGGCCGCCTGATGACGTGACTGATGACGTAAAGTTATTAAACCCGAAAATTGTATTGATCCCAGGCTAGTATTGCAATGGTGTGAACAGGACTTAAGTCCCGCGCAGGGCTCTACTGTATTGTTAGAACGCTATCCACAGTTCTGAATTTTAATAGCTTTATCTTTGGCCCCTCTACTTTCCTAGTAGGACTGTAAAATCACATTGTTAGTAAAATATATATGCTTAATGGTGTGTGTGTGTGTGTGTGTGTGTGTGTGTGTGTGTGTGTGTGTGCGTGTGCGTGTGCGTGTGCGTGTGCGTGTGCGTGTGCGTGTGCGTGTGTGTGTGTGTGTGCGTGTGTGTGTGTGTGTGTGTGCGTGTGTGTGTGTGTGTGCTTCTTAACTATTAACCTGCATGCACTCATGCACTAGGGCCCATTATAATAGTGTGCAGTGCACTAGGGCCCCCCATAACTACCTTATGCCACTGGTTCTTCTACTCTCTGGAGAGTGCCCACATGACACACCGTACCTCCATACACGGTTCCCGTTTTAACCTTGTGCTAATAGTCAAATCTAACTGCCCATAAATAACAGTGACCTCCTGCTGGGGCCCATTATACTCTATTAACTTCTCTCTCTCTCTCTGTGGTTGGCACAGGCTTGTCTAACTGTTCCTCTCTCTCTCCATCTCTCTCACATCTTGTCTGATGCCAAATCACCCTCTATTCTCCTACTATCCCAGGGACTTTTTTGCTAACTTGGAAGGAGCAGCTAAAATGCCAGAAAGACATTTGAAAAACAAATGGTCTCTGGCAATCGTAATGTTGCTTACTTGTTTCTGATGGCTACAGAAGAATACAAATGGCAATTTAGTTATGCCGGACACATGGCGATACCACAGGTCAGGCCAACAGGCGGGAGCCAATTATCAAAGGGTTAAATTGTGAGTGGGCCACAGTCTCACCTGCGGTCGTCTCGGTACCACTCGAAGGAGGCTGTGGGCACTGCCATGGCTTCACACCGCAAGATGGCCGTTTTGCCCTGTTGGGCTGGCATATTCTTCACATCTGTGATCATGGGTGGGTCTGGTGGGGGAAGGCGGGGGACAGGGATTGTGAGACATAAGGAGAAAATTAAACGATTAGCGTACACTTCGCATTTGCCATGAAGGCGAGAGTCGGGTCGTTGGAGGTAAGTTCACAAGGTCAAAGAAAAAAACATAAAACACAATTGAGATGTATTAAGCGCATGAATTCATACATAATAATGCATAAAATGTACATATATTATCATTAATACATGATTGTGTTATCTTGTGGGAGGGTTAGTGTGAGCTGAGTTATCACTGTGTTGTGCTGCGTGTGTGTGTGTGTGTGTGTGTGTGTGTGTGTGTGTGTGTGTGTGTGTGTGTGTGTGTGTGTGTGTGTGTGTGTGTGTGTGTGTGTGTGTGGAGGGGGGTGCAGAGTGAGGATAGGCGTACTTACAGTTGACCGTGACCTTGACCTTGTGCTTGTCAGGCGGGGCTACCCCATTGTTGGTTATGCATTCGTAGTCCTCACCCTGTTGCCTCTTGATCTCTGTGATGTCCAGGAACTCGCCATCACTCACCAAGCCATCTGAGGGTACAGAGCACAGGCCAAACGTCCCATGTATGATGACTCATGTCGTTACATATACTGTAATCTATACTTATATGAGAGCCAAAAATTGGATCGGGTATTTTTCGCACGACTACTGATCTAGGATCTGTGGAGTGTTCTTTCTTTGGTGGTGAGCTGTAAGTGCTTGAATTTTGCTGCCAAATCTGCTCCCTTCTGTTGTGGCTCTATCTGTATTCTTTTACTGCCTGCAGTAAAGACTGGCATTCCCCTCAGGATCAAGAAGGTGTTAACTTAACTTAACGCAACTTACCTATCTTTCTTTGACTGAGAGTGACTGAGATTTTAAAAAGGCAAAAAGGCAGGGCAGCCTATTCTTACAGCTAACCTAAAGACAGAGCATTAGGGATGCGACAACACGTGAGCTATCAAGCTGATACAAGACTTTGATCAGGTATTAGCTTCAATACTGAAAGCTAATGCCAAGTGCCACAATGTGACCTCAAAGCATTTTAGCAGCATAACACATGTCTTTTTCACATGTAGGCCTAGAAGTGCTAAGTCCTTTGGCTGCCAAGGCGTGTTGGAAGGATTTTACTCTCTTATACAGTACTAGTATAATGGGACTTGACAATAAAGAATATTGAATCTTGGAGGCTTTCTCAAATAGAGAAAAGCAGATTACCTCCACTTTACTTTGTTGCCTAATGTTGCAAGTCTGCATGGCTCAGTAAATTTGCAGTATCGCCGCTTGGTATCGAGTGGTATACGTTAATGTTTTTGAGGTTACAAATGCATCCTATATCATCATACGCTATTGTCATTGCTGAGTGAATGTGGCCCCTTAGACAGCAATGACAACATTACAGTTGAGGTCTCATGGGAAATTGTGAGTTTCACTTCAAAGCAAAGGACAAACACGATTCTCAACAGGGGGTGCACGTGGGGGCTTGCATGGTACGCTATTCAGCGAGAAGAAGATGTGGATGTTATTTGCTGTTGACAAACTCCCAGGTGCCCCCAAAAGCGAATTAGGCTGTCTCGCACTCTGGCGGTCCCTCCTTTTCCTCAGGGCAGACAACGACCGAATCTCTGCAGGAGAGAGAGTCATGGGGATGGGCAAGACGTTATTGCTTCTGTGTGCAAGGGAATGGATGCAGTGTGTTATTAGAACGACAGTGACAGAGAGAAAAAGAAAGAATGAGGGAAAGGAAAAGGAAGAGAGGGAGAAATAAGAGTGCAACCCCTCCTCTTGCCGCAAGTCTCAGCAGCCAGCTGTCTCACAGCCTCTGAAACCATTAAGCCTTTTTTTATTCTTTACTCCTCCTTACCCCATTAAAGAAGTCAGACTGCGGAACACGACATAATACATAATCTTGCTGCTAACAAGGAAATCCAGCGCTTAAATTGCCCCTCACTTTTCCCTTTCAAAGTCCCTCCCCCCTGACATCAGTCAGGGGGCCTTCAGATCGTCTCCTCGCAAACACACAAATCACCCGCGCCACCAAACTCCCCAATCCTTCAAACACATATGCCTCACCATCCTCTCACCCCTAAAGCATGCCTGGGCTGTGACTACGATGCCAACAGAACACGCGTGCGTGCGGAAAAAGACGCTAAACGGCACGATAATTCCTGTCAGAGATTAGCGCGGCGCTTCTAATTGAAGATTATACTGGAGGATTATTAGCACGGCTACTGAGCTGGAGACGATTATTCGCAGCTGCTGCCGTGGCGGCAGGCGGGCTGAGTAGGGACAATGTCGTTGTCGACGGCTCCAATGTGTGGGGTGGCTGGCTATGGGGAATGTGTGTGTGTGTGTGTGTGTGTGTGTGTGTGTGTGTGTGTGTGTGTGTGTGTGTGTGTGTGTGTGTGTGTGTGTGTAGGGGGGGGCTTTACAGCAATGTTATTCACTCATTCCATTAGCCTAATAAATACAGCTCCCTTGCGACATCTCTGCCGAGCAGGCTGAGCACCCAACTCTGCCCGCGGGGGGAGGCGGTGCAGGGGGGAGGAACGGGAGAGAAAAAAGAGGGGAAAAGATAGAATCAGACAGCTAGCACTGGAGGAATTACAGAGAGAGGTCTGATACAGATGACTTCCAAGAAATAAAAAGCACTGGGGAAGAAGGGAAAAATGAGACGAAATTGAGCGCGATAGAATGCATTAGAGAGACAAGGAGAGTAGTAGTTTGTAAGGTTGAGAAATACAGTGTATGTGTGGGTAAGAGAGCGGCTAAGTAAAGGCGAGACAGAGAGACGGAGAGGGAGAGAATGATAAAGCGACGCATGAAAGAAGTTCTGCAGACAAGAGTTACTACTAAGGCAGAGTTCAACACAGAGAGGCAGTCCAGTCGGGTATTCTGTCTTTTTTTTTGCACAACTGAAGATGTGGGTGTAATGTGATGTGTCGGGCTCGGCACAACCCACTCCCCCCCCCCCCCTCATCTGTCCTTTACTCGTCACTCTCTCTCCAACACCCATGAGATTTCTGGCCCGACAATGCTCGGTGCTCTGGTCTGGTGGGAGATCGTATCTGACTCTAACAGACCCCTAGCCTTCCAACAATGCCCCGTAAAATACAGCTCCATCAACCACTTATGGCTTCTAAAGGAGCCTGACTCCTGACCACTAGAGATTGTTGGATCGCGCATGAGACAAGAGGCAGATGTAGGAATGAAAGGGAGTAAAAGAAAAGGATCAAGGGGTCAGGTCTGCCCTGCAGTGAAACCGTGGTCTTTTTCTTGCGGCTGTGTCGACCAGGTGCTTGATTTCTCTACGCCTCTGATCCATAGCCATTCGCAAAGCTCATCGCCAACTAGGCAGAGAGAGGCCTGATGCCAGGCTCACACGCAGTTGAATGGGTGCTTGGTAGAGATTCTCTAGTAGCCTATACTGCTTGCTTGCAAGTGACAGGTGCTAAAATATGTATGCAGTGGTGGAAAAAGTACTCACATTTCTTACTTATGTAAAAGTATCAATACTGCAATATAGAAATACTCTGTTACAAGTAAAAGTCCGGAATTCAAAATGTACTTGAGTAAAAGTACAAAAGTATTGGCATCAAAATGTACTTAAAGTACCAAAAGTAAAAGTACTCATTATGCAGAATGTCCCATTTCAAGTTCTCAAATGTATAAAAATCTTTTGAAAATAGCGATGGGACGCATTGTGAGCTTGTAGATCGGCTATTTTCAAATGGCTGAAATGTATATAGGGCTGAAGTGGTTAATGTATATTTTGTAATAATAATCAAAATCTTCAAAGTAACTAGTAACTAAAGCTTTCACATAATTGAAGTGGAGTAAAAGTACAATATTTGCCTCTTAAATGTGTGTGGAGTGGAGTAGAAGTAAAAGTATTGGAAATTGGAAATACTCAAGTAAAGTACAAATACCTCAAAATAGTACTTACTGTAAGTACAGTACTTAAGTAAATGTACTTAGTTACATTCCACCACATGTATGTATAATATTGTAGGTAAATATCTTTTTCATGTAAGCAAAAGAGCAACGCATGGGTGCGGATGTGTGGTTGGATGCACATGTCTGCATGTGGACTGAAACCGCCTCTTTCTGCCTGTGTGTCTGTGATTATGTTTAGTCGTGCGCAGCCAGAAGATCAGAGATCTCCGCCTGCTGAATGATACTGTACATCTGGAGACATGAGGCTGCTGACAAGCATGCCAACTGCTTTGAAAACAAACCATGTCATGTCCCAACGTGAAGGACAGGGCCTAAAGTCATTGAATTCAGACGTCACTAGATGTAGCAGTATCTCTGATCATCTGGGTTTACGCGAGATTAGTGAATGTTTAACCATAAGATATGTCCCATGATAATAAGTGCCGGATGTGCACGTGCGCGCGCGCGTGTGTGTGAGCGGCACAGCTGGTGCGTGTCTGAGAGGGTCATCTGATGGATGCCGGTGAATATGAATGAATAGCGGTAGGTGGTGGCAGATTGCAATCTGTGACTCAATAGAGGTGAAGAGGTGGCTGGAGGGGTGTGTTTGTGCATGTGTGCATGTGTGTGTGTGTGTGTGTGTGTGGGAGTGTGTGTGTGGGAGTGTGTCACTATCTCTCCAGGAGAGAGACCTCCGGTGACCGCCGGTGAAGAGTCCACACGGGACGAGGCAGGTAATTTTCTTGCGGGTTCCTGCTCTCTCTCTCTCTGTCTCTCTCTCTCTCTCTCTCTCTCTCTCTCTCTCTCTTACACTGCTTCTGAGTAATGGGGACAGATGGCCAGCAGCCTCTTGCATGTTACTTTGGGGCTCCTGCACCCCCGCCCCACCCTCTTCCCTTCCCCACCGCCTCTGGTCCCCTGCATGTGATGGTGTGGCTGCAGAGCAGACACTCCCCCAGAATAGCAATGTGGCCTCTATCTCGCTCTCCCCACGAACTGAGAAAAAGTGGGGGAGGACGGAGAGAGAGAGAGAGAGAGAGAGAGAGAGAGAGAGAGAGAGTGAGGAAAACAGAGAGGAAGGAGAAAGAGAAAGGGAGATAAAGGACGGAGAGAGGAAAAGAGGGAGATAGAGGAGAGAGGGGAGGCACAGGGGGGAGGATTACTGCTGACAGGGGAAAAATGCTGCACGCTTGCGGGCGAGGACACTGAAAAAAGGCTTGATGTAAGTGTGTGTGTGCGTGTGCGTGTGTGTGTGTGTGTGTGTGTGTGTGTGTGTGTGTGTGTGTGTGTGTGTGTGTGTGTGTGTGTGTGTGTGCGTGCGTGCGTGCGCGCACGTGCGTGTGTGGTGCGCCCATGCCAGTGCATGTGTGCATACTCTGTGACAGCTTCTACATAATATTTTTTTCCTCTGGTGTCCCAGTGTCGCTGTCAGTGTGTGTGAACACCAGGTATGTTAGTGGCTCCAACACAGCAGTGTACAGTGTGGCGGACATATGCGGGACATTAACCTACAGTATCTTCATTTAGGCCAATGGAAAAGTGATCATAGATAAGTGCCCTGGGCTAACTGCAGGCTATTGCTGAGTAGCTAATCACTATGCTATAGCGTTGTTGCTGCCAATACAGTTATCGTCATATTTATTCAGATATAGCCTATTCAACTGACACACGGCTGCAGATGTCCACACTGATCTATTTGTCTTATCCAGGTACTGTATATCCAAGCTGCAGAACCCAAGTAAAACAAATCCACCAATTCAACAAAGTAATAGAGGCACCTGCCGCACCTTGACATTAACTACAAATCTGATCTAGCTAACAATGATAATAACCTTCCAAATGGAGTCTTTTCACTGCTGTCCAGAAAGTGTTGAATGGGTAAAGTCTGAAAAGCAAAGAAAAAATAAAGTATTTTCTTTCTAGTCTGTCTCTCATTCAATGTGTATTGAAAGACTTGTAAGGTGAAGGGACATTTTGATAGATCATTTAGAATTTTACAGCATTTCAATCGCCATACTGTACACTGTGAGGCTATACATCCACATGTTTCTCCTGAAGAGATCAAGACACTATTTAGAGCAGGGATTCTGCTTTTGGCAGCTATAAGGAACAAGGTTCAGGTTCCAGGCCACCCTGCCCTTGTTTATACTTGGCATTAAAAATGCGTCTTGAGTTATCAGATAGATATCTGATTGCGTCTAGCCACATAACCGAAGATGCACATCTATAAATGTGTCTTCTTTGCGTTTACACTGACCTTCTGTGGTTAGACACAATCGGATAGCTGATATCTGATTAAAAATGCAGCGACCATATGGACAAATAAGCAAACACTTGGACTCACAGTGGTTAATGAGACAAGCAAAACATTGACAAGCTACCCATGCAGAAGGAGAGGCAAAGCTAAAGGCAAATTTATGCGTCGGCGAGAAAGTGTCGAACAAGGTCATCTTGTCACAACGTAGACTCTTGAACACGGCAATTACCAAGCTAACCAGATACACTATTAATACACCAACATAGCACAGATACTCTGCCGATGTACCTGTACACATGCTGATCAAACAACCTGTAGAAGTCATAGAACAGTAAAATGTCTATGTTTTGGACAGAGACAGATAAGGGAATGATGTTAAACAGAAACGAATTTTACTTTGCTTATGAAGTGTATTGTTTGTGACCATGTCATTCCCAGCGATGATGATGAAAGTTATAAATAAACGATGTAGTGACAAACACGGCTATTAGCATCGGTTGGCATCATGACGGCAACTGACAGCTAGGATGAAGACAGATGCTGATGATTACTGGCTGTAGCTGTGGGGGATAATTACGTTTAATGTGCGAGCGTTTGGGACAAAACATTGGGACATAAGGGAAACTATTGGAATAGGAATCCAAGATAGACACAGTCTGAACGGCTGGAGTTTTTGGACAATGACACGGGAGGACGGGGTGGTGGGAGAAGACAATGTCCTGAAGAGAATGTGGATAAGGCTGGAGTTGAATGTTGGTAATAAAGAGGGACATGTTTTTTTTAGAGACAGGGGTTCAGGGTTAGGGGTAGGGCTGGGCAATACGTATATCTATATTATATCAATATTGTGTTTTGAGACAAGATATTGTCTGGGATTTTGGATATCATACTATCATGATGTTGTCTTTTCCTGGTTTTAATCACTTAGGCCCTTTTTATAATTAACTTTTTTCAAGAATTGCACAAAATAGCCAATCTGTAGACATGCTATTTTCACTATTTTAGAAAATTTGGGAAAAAATGAAAAAATCATCACAATATCGATATTGAGGTATTTGGTCAAAGATATTGTGATATATGATCTTGTCCATATAGCCCAGTACTAGGTTTAGGGGTGAATGTACAGTAATGATGGAGATGTAAAGGTGGAGAGGAGACATTCTTGCATCCAGGGACAAACAATCAAATCTTACATTTCTGGTCCTTCCAGGTGACAGTGGGCTCTGGCCTCCCCACCGCTAGACAGAATAGGTTGACGTTCTCGCCCTCGTTCACCGACACGTCTTTGGAGATGTTGACGATTCTGGCCGGCACTGGAAAACAAAGCCATACCATCAAGACTATGACCTTAAAATCCCCTCCTACTCCTGCTTCATGAATTATTGATGAGGCTTCCCCTCGCAGCTATTTAAACTCTTTAAAGTATGATGCAAATCCCTGCAGTCTCAGACAGCAGTCTGCCGATTAATGATCCATGCCTTAAAAGTCTCTCTTGCTTAGAAGCAGCTAAGAACCCCAACTAGCCTATTATGCAGCATGCTTAACTGCAAGACAATGCATTTGCCCATCTAATTTACAGCATATTACACTGGCCATTACTGTAATACATGATGTGAAGTTAAATCCCATTTTGCATGATGTCTAAATAAAATAAAAGAAGCGGAAATCATGGACATTAGAGTTGCTGCTTTTTAAGTACGTAAATGACCACCATCAAGTGATATCTGTTCCAAACTCCCTTAGTGGTGAACTGAGGAACAATGCATGTACTGTAGTTAGTTCGATAACAAGAAAGCCCTTGGATTTAAAGGACCCATTATCATTGTTTTTAATGACATTGGCCACAAGATTGCTTTTCCTGCAAAACACCTACTGAGCAGGATCCTATTCTACTATTTTCAGCAAAATACGTGCAAAGATAAAGCAAAGACCGGAGTGGTGCTCGATGCACTGACTTGGGGGTGTAATTATATTGTGTGGTATCATGCTCTGACTGAAATTGACTTGGAATCAGGTATATTGGTCATCTGTGCCAAGCCTTACACCCTGCAGACAAGAGTTATTTGTTTGGCTGCAGTGTTATGTAAAAAAACATGTTGTTGAGAGGCTGAACTCCATGCTCTCTCTCCCCTGCCTCCAGTTAGCTGTGAGCCAGGCTCGGTTCACATTCATCCCCACAGAACGTGGCTGACATATCAGCGTCCTGCATATTTTTCATTTTCATTTCGCCAGGTCTGGTGTTACTGCAATATGCACTACATATGTAAGGTACAATATACATAACAACTGGCACATGCGGGGGGAAAGGTCTGCACTCCATCAGGCGAGCGGTCGGGCGCCAATAAATCACGTCACTCAGGATCAGTCAAACCCTCACTCACTTAGCGGCTGCCTTGACGACTGGGCCCTGGTCCTGTGTCCTGCACTGTCAGGCAGTTGGACAGCCCACCATGTAGTTCACCCCCACCTCCCCCTTCGTCTGACCTATCTCACCCCACCCCACAGCTCCATAAAAGCACAGAAGCATATAATGAACTTAGTAGAGATAATAAGGGCTTACACTTAACTTCCTTATGACACCAAATAATGCTAATTCACTTCCAGTAAGCTGCTATGCTACAGCTTTGATGTCACCGTGTTTACACAGCAAACTTAACTCAGATATTACTCATGTTTGCATTTGTTATCACCATCCACCATAAATGTTGAAGCAGTAAAGTGTAACAGCTCTCCGGTCATCAATCATTGCAACCTGATTCAATGTAGTGTTAACATATGACATTATCAAACAGTCTTACACAGTAAAATCCTGACCTGAGTGTTAAATTAAGTCAGAGAGTGGACAAATGTAACACTCAGGATTTGACAGATGCCTGGACAGGTGAGAACATGTTGTACATCCTTTGATCATAAAATTGTCATCAGCATACACATCAGCATAACACAGCATATTTGATCAGTACAATTTTTGTTGTTCAATATCCTGTGTCAATAGTGTTGTTACTATCATTATGCATTGAATAGTGAAATCACTAAAAAATGTCTGTTTTATGTTACAGGGACGAGCAGTAAAAATACTGCACTTCTTTCAATGTGCCACAATCCATTTGGATGCTGTACTGTATAGTAGTAGTCTTAAGTTTCACATTTGTACCTTTACTTTTTTAAATGACAGTGGAAAATTACACAGTATATTTGTTATATGAAGTTGTGCCTATAAAACGTCAGGACACAGGGACATACTTTGCATGTTGATTATTCAGTAGTCTAGTTAGCTATCTTTATGTCAAATGCAGCTTTTAGTGACACTTCCAATTTACCTCCCCACAGGGCAGAGCAGTTGGGATAAAAAAACAAGTCATGTATCCGATTGAAAATACAAATTACCATCAAAATCCAATCATTTCTTCCTTATGAACTATAACTCTTGCCCAGGAAAGTTGGTGAGAATCCAATTATGTCTTTTATATATTTTCTTCACAGACAGACAGATAAACAGGCGAGAACATAACCTTGGTGCAGGAAAATGCCTCTTTCCAACTATGAAGGGTAACCCAGAACCTTCCATAACCTATACCAGACCCTGTGAAGTTTTGTGATGGTTTTTGTTTGTTTGTTTGTTCATTATTATCAGAACCACTTCTGAAGGGGGAGGTATGCCATAAAAAAAAAACATTAAAAAAATCTAAAATTGACGCATTGCAACGCATTGTGAGCTTGTAGATTTGCTATTTTCTGCTGCTTTTGCAAGTATAAGTTCTGAGTTCTGAGCTCCCAGAACTCAGGGTTAGTACCACCTCCTGAGTCCTTTTAGGTTCTGAGAACATTATCCGGAACACCAAAAGTACCAAAGCACCAAAAGTAAAAGTACTAAAATGTTTGAAAATAGCAGATCTACAATCACAAGTACTGAAAATTGGAAATACTCCAGTAAAGTAAAAAACACCTCAAAATTGTACTTAAGTACAGTAATTTAGTAAATGTACTTAGTTACTTTCCACCACTGGTCAAAACGAGTTAAAAATCATAAAAAAAAAAACATGAAACCCCCATCCCCCGCCCACTGACCTTGGACAATGAGGTAGACGTGGGCGATGCGGGGCATGTTGTTGGCCTGGAAGGTGCAGGTGTAGGGGCCCTCGTCAGCCACCTGCACCGTGTCTATCTGGATGGAGAAGTCACTGCTGTTGCTGTTGACCAGTGACACGCGCTTGTCCAGCGACCACTTGTCCGTCCCCGTGAACAGGATGTTGGAGCGGTTCAGCCAGGCCTTGTGAGTGACCTCCTCATCAATCTTACACCTGCGCGTGGACAGGAAGGACATGCGGGCCAGTGGGTCAGCGTTTGGTAGTAATAGCTTTGATATCGACAAAAAATGAATGCAATCTTTGAAGTACATCGACAACACAAACTAGAGTATATTGCACTATAGCTGTGATTTTCAACCTTTTTCAACCCCCCCAGTTTGATATGAATTTGTTATCTCTGGGATGGGTCTCCCAGTCTACACTGTAAAAGCCCTATTTTGCGAAGCGTCTTATGCCTTTTGATCTTATTAGGCTTTTTTTAATTATTATTTTAAACATTTTAAAATAGTGAAAATAGTAAATAGATAAGCTCACAACTTATCACGATAGATCGGCTATTTTCACTATCTTATTATTATTATTTTTAATAATAAAAAATGCCTAATAAGTCATAAGGCATAAGATGCTATGCAAAATAGGGCCCTCAGTTTTAACTCAGAGTGAACAAATTCCATTTGTACACAGAGTTACAGAACCGTAATTTGGTTCCTAATCATCATAGAGGTGGGGACCCCCAGGAACCCACTCAAGGAACTCTAGGGGTCCCTGGACCCCACTTTGAGAACCAGTGTGCACTATAGCAAACATGGCGTGAAGGAATGTTTGCAAATAGCATTTTAATGTAGGCAAACTAGCAGTTCCCAGGTGCTCCACTCTGACAGAATCACACCCAGGTGCTTAATAATCATTTACGCTGAACCAGCTCCTGTAAAGTTTTTTTTTTAAAGTGCATCTTTCAAAACATTCTTTACTTAGTGACACTCCTCAAAACGTCAAGCGAAGGTGTCACTTCAGTACTGCACTTAGCCACTAGATGTCCTTGGCCGGCTTCAACTGGGGACATTGATATGACCTGGATAAATATCACTGCTGAGGCAGATCCTGCCAAGGCAGTGTCAGCAACTCCTTTTATCCACCGTTACACAGCACAGGTGAGCTGGAAAGTATTGTAATAAATCGCTTACAAGTGACTCTGGTGTGATGCACAGGATGACCTGTGAACCACAAGCCCCGCCCTGCACACACACACCATTCAACCTGGCATGTCATCATAAGGGTAAAATATGAAAATTTTTAGGTTCCAAAATGTTCATGTTTTGACATTATTCTAATGAGACGCATTGGGAACTTTTAGATGGGCAGTTTTTGCCGCGCAACACCATCATACTACAATGTTTAAAATAGGGCTTAAATCGTTAAGGAGCATCCTTAAAGGATGACCCATTTTCAACCTATCTTAAAATAATTGGTCCTCACTAATGCTGATGATAAAATGGTAAAAAAAAAAAGTGTCCCAGTGACATCATCATTAGGCAGATTTTTTTTTTCAAGCAAGATTTAAAGATTCTGATTTTTTATTAACGCAAGAACAATGGCTTCCATAATGTATAGCATGCTAACTTTACAGGAATAGAAAGCATGCAGTGGAGTCCCCATTGATGATATCACTGGTAGGCGGATTTCTGAACTGTCCACAGCCCTCCTCTGAGACAGGGTAGACAAAAATGGTACCATATTATAAAAAGCATTAGTGAGGTCCAAGATGAAAATGGCTGAAGTCGTCCTTTAAGTTCAAGTGGAGAGGAAATACTTTAAGACATCCTTGTGTACTAAGAAACCCTCACCTGCGTACATATATAATAATAATCATATTAATAATAATAGTAATGTATACATTTATTTACTAATTAGATGTTCTCTGATGCTTTAACTATCGTACAGAAGACCCAGAGGAAAATGAGTCCCAACAATAGCATTAACGATTCCCTTTTTAACGTGCTGCATCAAAACCAGTGGAGCAGTAATTTCTCAGGCATTTCATAAGTATTTGTGCCACAATGGCAAAATCATGGCAACTCAAACGAGTCAGATATTATTTATAAAGCTGTTCAGCTTTTTGTTTATCAGCTCTTGCTTGTGGTGTACACTTGTCTTTCCTGTGGACAACAGTTATACAGTTCACCCTCTTCCACTCTAGACATAGCATTTCTGAAATGATTGATTGTTGTGTTTCGGCTATCACCGGTCTATTGATTAGACTATAATACTCAGGTCTTTGCGGTGAAATCAAAGTAGAAAAGTAAGACTGCTCGTAATGAAGAGGAACTGAATTCAAGGGGAATGCCGCTGGATTTCATCCTTCAAATTCAATTTTCCTGTTCCCCAGGCCAATTCCATTTGCATTAGTTAGTTACAGTAGTCCCATTCTAAAATCTGTGTTGTCACACCAGTGTAGAACTCTAGGGTGTTTTCAGTTTGTGTTTGTTTTTAAACAAACCAAACTCAGTCCTCAAAAGTATACCAACAGAAAAGGGACTCAGTTATTTTTGCATTCATATTGTCAATTCATTTGAAAGAGAAATCAGTTGTATTTCTGGTCAACTTCAGCTCTGATGGGGCCTCAGTCCTCTTTTTGTTCACACTATAGTTCTTTTTGGGGGGGGGGGGGGGTTGGCACAGGCGATCTGTCTATGGCAAACCTTGATTGCTAAAATGTAATGGCAAAGGGTGAAGTGAACCTGGAGCGCTTTGTGTTCACAATGCACAGGTTAAGCGAACCGCAACACAAGACTTGAAACGAACCGTACTCAGACCACCGCCTGAGGTGGTCTGAGTATGGCTCGTTTCAGAGGAGTCTGAGTTCTTTCGGAGTGTTCACATAAGCGTGAAAAATAGCTGAGTCATGGTCTGAGTGCACTTCAGAGGCTGAAGAAACCAAGTGTGAAAAACAAATTGGAAAGGACCTGAAAAGCAACTGTTATTTCATTTATTTGTGTTCATTTGCGATTAACAGCCCAAATATGACTATCTACAATATAACAGTGTTACAAAGCCGGTATCCTACTAATGGTAAAATTAGTCACTCCAGGCTGCAAATCTTCAGGACGGCATCAAGAGACAGTTTTTCATGTTGATCTGCCTGCCATAAGCCGATCCAAACTTAAGAAAAACTATTTCCATGATTTTTTTCTTTTTAAATCACAGAAAATCCTAAGCAATATGATCCAAAAGAGGAATTGTTCAGAGATTCAGCACAGACTGAAAGGTCATGAAGTCAGTGAAAGCACGCTCCCACTTTTAAACGTGCCAAGTCAACATCAGGGACCTGACAAGGTCATGCTTGGATGGATGCATGTTTCTTCTTGATTTCTTATTTTATCACTTACAGTTCAGCAATGCAGTTGGAAGCCTAGACGAGAGCTCTGCCAAGCAATCTAGCACACCATAAATGCTGTGATCAAGCTAAGTAAGAGGCGATATTACAAAGTCACCATGACTCCAATGACACCTGACAGGTGGCGTCATTCAATTAGCTTTAGAGTAGACAGTTTTGCAGAGGTAAAAAAAAATTAAGCAAGCAGGGTGACTGCTAATTGAAGTTATATGTGACTGAGAATTGGCAATTAAACCGATATGACAGGTGTGGAAGGGACACAAACAAACAAGTTTTTCATGTAATTAGTTGGTGCAGGTGTAGGATTAGGCGTTACCTCAATATGACGCTCTCGCCTTCCAGCACTGTAATGTTGTCGGGCAGGTGGCCGAATTCTGCTCCACGCACACTGGGCCCTGCCAAGCAAAATGAGAGATGGGGGAAGGGTGAGCAAAATGCCTCCAATAACAGCAACAGACGCTCAATTCCTAGTCTCCATCCCCAGCCAGCACTCAGTAGTCGTCTACCTCGCCGGGTCGAGGTTGTCCGGGATTTGCTCCGCGGCCTGCATGCTTACTTATTTCCCGAAAGGCAAAGTAATAAATATACAAAACAAAAGAGTCGCGACGTCTGCACTGACCCCCGTATTTGAATAATGATTTGGTTTTGCACCGCATTCTGGTGGGGCACGCGCTCATTGAACAGTGCCGATAATGAGCCGAGGGAAGAGGATTCACGGCGAGCCACCAGAGCGTGAAATGAAGGGACAGCAACGGCAACAGAAGGGATGCTCATCCTGCCTACCAATACACACAGAGGCGCGCACGCACACGCACACACACAAGCACACACACAAGCACACACACACACACACACACACACACACACACACACACACACACACACACACACACACACACACACACACACACACACACACACACACACACACTCACACACACACACTCTGAGACACATTAGACAGAGTGAAACAAAAACTAATTCAAGTGAGGAAATAGCCTCCACTACAAAGCCCTTGCACTTTTTAAATGACTAAGTATTGGAGAAGCATCTTTCAAAATTCGCTGTGACCCTGCAAACAAAGATAAGCACAAACTTGGTTATCTTTGCGGTGACACTGCCTATTGAGGCAGGTTGGTCCTCAGCAAGACACTTGGCTCTGTCCATCTCAGCCCTGCCAAATACCAGCGTGTCACCAGGTACTTTCTGCTTGTGTCCTCCCATCTTCACCAATCTCTCTCCCTCCCTGTCTATACTGTGACCTCAATATCTTGCTGGACATTTTCCTATGGTCTAGCCGCGGGGTTTAATAAGCGGCGACTTTATGAGACGAAACCGGTGCAGTCAGGAGTTTAGAAGCACCCCAAGGTTTGTTAAACAGGCATGCAGGAGTCTGGAACACGCTAAGCATGCAGAGTGTGAGTCCAGCGAGAGAATAGATCAAGAAGAACAAGACTCTTGGAAGGATCGTGGTTTGATTACAAATAATAATGAGGGCCTCAAAAATGATAATGCACATCTCGGAATGGTGATCAAAAGACGTTGAGTACTGCATAGCTAAATGGCCGAATGACTGCCAAACACATCACTAAATTTAAATTTGTCAGCAGTGAAATAAAGGCTAAATTAATTAGCCTTAATTAATTATGTCTGTGTGTGTGGTTGTGTGCATGCAGTACACATACCTGTACAGTACTTTACGTGTACTGCATGTGTGTGTGTGTGTGTGTGTGTGTGTGTGTGTGTGTGTGTGTGCTGCAGAATGAGGATTTAGGTGCAGGCCAACACAGGGAACCCGGTGCCATCATCTAATTGAACGAGGTAATGGCTGGTTGTCGACAGTTTGGCTGTTCCGCTATCTATGAAGATGCATATTTATGTTTTTGAGTTTTTGTGTCTGTATGTGCACAGGCAATGTGCACAGGCTTCTTACGACGGACCCTGTTCGATGTGTCTTCAATGCATTCAGGCATCCACTTCCCTTGAGTGTGAACGTGTGTGTGTGTGCGCGTGTGTGTGTGTCTGTTTGTTTGCTTGCTGAAATGACAGTCACCAGCAAGTACAAGGGAGGCCGCAGTGAGAACTAATGGCGACTCTAAGGAAAAGTGTCCCTGAATATCTCCAGCTAAAAGCCATAATCACATTAGCTTGTGCCGCGGCTGGCGCTTGCTGTTGTGCTGTCCAAAGATCCCAGAAGTGGCACCATCCATTTGCGCTCTCTCTTTCTCTCTCTCTCTCTCTCTCTCTCTCTCTCTCTCTCTCTCTCTCTCTCTCTCTCTCTCTCTCTCTCTCTCTCTCTCTCTCGCTCTCTCTCTCTCTCTCTGAAAGCCTTGGGGGGGGACAGAGCACCTCGGCTGTTGTGTTCAATGCATGGAAATGTCACCAGCTGTCTGTGTTTTCAAAGGTTAATTCTATGGAAGAACCTTGTGTCGCGGCATCCACGTGTCCCCTCTTTGACACAGAGAGGGATGTCATGTCCTCGCCTGTTACCTTTCAAGTTCACTGTACTCTACACTTTGGACTTTATTTAGGTTAATTCAATTCAGTTCCAGGGCTTGGGGTAAATACACAGTCCCATGCGCCCAGAGTGACATACGTGCACAAAAAGATATATCCCCAATCACACATGCACGCAGATGTTTGATTGAATGAATGATGTATCTATGCATACGCCGAAAACTTGGTTAGGGCTACAAACCAACTGGGAGCTATTCCCTATTCCCTACTCAATTCCCATTTCCACAGCTCAATTGGCACCTCACATTATAAAACCTGTACGAGCGTGCCTCTGCTCCGAGGCGCTGCACGCCATGATAACCAGGTCAAACCATGCAGCCCGCACTTATTTTCACACGCAGAACCTCCACCCCAAACAAACACAACAGCTGCACGTTTACACATACTGTATCTAGAGTCTAGAGCACGACTGATGCCGGATTTTCTTTTGTGTGTGATGCCGATCCTGACGTTGTAGATGACCGATTGTGACCGATATATTGTCAAAAAGTGCAACATTTTCGAATCTATAAAAAAAATGGGATTAGAGTTTCTATTTGACGACACTTATAATAATGATAAATAAGTAATAATGTCCGATATATTGGCCAGACCTATATATTGGTCTGGCTCTAATATACTCTCCATGGCAATGAAACCAACAGGAAGGGTTTGTGTAAAGCGTGCTGTGCGCAGACAGTCACTCCTCCTCAGAAATCACACAAAAAGGCCTGTGTCTGCACACATGCACATACACAAACACTTAACTGTACAAACAGCTAGGCATAAACAAGCGATCCCCCAACCCCACACTCATTCATGCCTACACACATCTGTGCGTAACCCCTTTTTCCTCTCGGTCAGTCACTAGGATTGTTGGATATATGCACAATGCGTATTGCTTTGACTTTGGTTGCAGGTGAAGGTGATCACCCTGGTGATGAACGAACGCCTCATCCAGCGGTTCTCAACCTTCTCTGGATGAGGGCCCACTTGAAAATCTCGAAAGCATTTGTGGCCCTGTGCATTTTCAGTTTTTTTGGGGTCTTTTTATGCCTTTATTTAGAGAGGGATAGGGAAATAGACTGACAGGAAATGGGGAGAGAGATGACACGCAGCAAAGGTCGTCGGGAACAGGAGTGGAACCCACGACACGCTGTCAGGCAGGCATTGCAGCCTAGGGTGCCTGGACCGTCACGCTACGGCCTGGACTGTCACGCTACGACCTGGACCGTCACGCTACGGCCTGGACCGTCACGCTACGGCCTGGACCGCCCTGTGCATTTTCAGAGCATTTTTTATTCATTTTAATAATCAATCAATCGATTGTGTTCTGGCATGGATCGATAGTATAAGTTGAGTTCATATTTATCGATTTTACACTGAAAACTAATTTTTAATCAATCAAAAGTGTTTTGCCAATTATTTGGGGACCCACGTGCATAGCCCACCAGTGGGCCCTGGTCCATAGGTTGCGGATCGCTGGCCTAATGTGTGCATCTGCAGCATCTCACTTAAGACAGCTAAGCTGTGCCAAGTCAGCGTCTTCTCATCACCTCAAAAACCCTTAGAGTCCTGCACGGGCCCCCTGAGGAGCTCCTTAACAATGGTGCATTAAAAGCACCTGGCCTGAGTGACAGGAAACACGTACAATGCCAGAATACATTATGACGCAATACAAGTTCAGCCCTTACGGGTCCATTTTCACACTCTCAGTGTAAAATTTCCACTCAGGATTTGTCCGAGTTGATACAGCTTTTATTTGTCCCTTTGGGGAAAGTTTTTTGAGGGCAATTCATTGATGTGCAAAACACAGAGGATGTGACCAAAAACACAAGACAGTAAACAAACAGTACAAAGGCAAGAAGGTACTGCACTTTACTGCTGCACACAGTGCTAATGTAAGTCTGAGGGGAACTCTCTAACTAAGGGTTCCCTAAGGGTAGAAGACTTATTGTCCGGTCCAAACTGATTCTGCCAAAGTTTTATGTATGTTCTGTGTACACTTCTGCCATTTACATGAAATTTGATACTGCACAGTACAATCTTGTTCATTTATCCATTTGTAAATCTGAGAGTGTAGAAATGTCACCAAATGGACCTGTTGGTTACATTTCACTCTCAGAATGAACTAAACACGCAGGATTTTACAGTGGAAAGGCGAGGCGTTTTGTGCTTGGCTGCGACTGGAGTACAGCATATACATTATATTGTAATGGCATTCAGTGTGAATAGGTAAATGATGAATAACCTGGCTGGTGCTGTTGTTGTGTTGGTGGTGAGCACTGCAGTGTGACTCTTTTTTCTTTCGTTCTCAGGAATATCCCGGGCCCCTTATGAGCCAGAGGGTTACTGTTAGTATGGATGGTTGCATATTGAATTTCTCAGCCTACCGCTGTCTACGGCTGATACAGTCTATGTGCTGGCTATCTCTTGTCCTTGATGTGACCTGGTCCTCTGGCACAGCATCAGCACACACGCACACGCACGCGCACGCACACACACACACACGCACACACACACGCACACACACGCACACGCGCACACACATAAACATTCACGCCCACAAGCATCTCAAGGCTCATCGACTCCTTCGACCGCACGGACATTGAGCCCCAGGTCTAGATTTGAACCGCGTTATCACCCGGGTAAAAATGTGTACCTGCTCTGTGGATAGGCCCACAGGGAGGGGTAGGAAAACAATAGCCAGCAGCTGTAGTCATTCCATCAATATATTTATGTCTTTTTTCGCTCTTTCACTGTAGCTCTCTATCACGTAGTATAGGTAGTGTACCACTTATTCTCGTCCGAGGGAAGCATTTTATGTCAGTTGCCAGTGTGCAGAGATATTCTTGTACAGTATGTCTCATGTTGTCTTGTGGTCAGTATACCTACTGTATAATAACAATAATGATAATAATAACAATAATTGCAATGGCTGCTTGGAGAGCAGCCATGAAAAATGTATTAGATCAGTGACTCTCAGCCTTTTTAATTTTGATATTTGATATGCGTTAGGCCATGGACCCCCATTTGTTAAGACTGTGTTT
Organism: Gymnoscopelus braueri; assembly: GCF_963280865.1. Classification (NCBI taxonomy): domain Eukaryota; kingdom Metazoa; phylum Chordata; class Actinopteri; order Myctophiformes; family Myctophidae; genus Gymnoscopelus; species Gymnoscopelus braueri. The sequence goes on from NC_137605.1 coordinate 26,791,342, forward strand.
TCTTTTCTTTTTATCTCTGGGATCCCAATCTCCACTGTAAAACTCTGAGAGTGTAGAAATTGATTAAAATACGAGTCGACCCGCAAGGGTCTATTTTAGTTACAGACACGAAAGGGTCCATTTTAATTCATATCATTTTAATTCATATCAGTCATAGGGGGACCCCCTGGAAACCCCTCAAGAACCCCTGCGGGTCCCAGGACCCGAAGTTGAGAACCACTGTATAAAGTAATTTGTATTCTCTTGACTCTTGCACGCACCCCATTCATAACGACATTTGTGACCAGAGTTCTAATTGAGCTGTGGCACTTTTAGTCATCATATATCTATTTTGCATTGCCCTTGACGATCAAATAAACACAGAAAAAAAGAGTTACTTCTAAAAGCCTGATAGGCCTCAAGACGGATAATGGCAGGGGATATAATTAAACCCATAATAATGATCCATTTTAATGGGAGTTGCCACAATTTGGAAACTGAAGCGAAAGGGAATGAGGCAAATCCACAAAAGGAAACACATTTTGCTAAAGAGAATTTATGTGATTGATGTGCTACACAGAATGACAAGAATCAATACAATAAAGATGAGTAATGTCACACTGAGCACTATAACTACATCGATAATTATAACTATATCGTGCACCATCGTATTTGTTATAGTTGTGGTGTATGAACTGTGCCTTCCACTTGACAATATATGTATAACTACGTTTTCATAGTTATAGTCATAGTGCTCAGTGTGAACTTCCCTATCTTATAGTGGTACTGTAGTTGAGAGTAGCAATAGTAGTAGCAGTAGTAGATCCTACATGTGAATAGATACAGTAGCAGTAGAATAAGTATAAGTAGTGGTAAAGGCAAATTGATACTTTGTCGACCGACCACGTCGGATGACGTATTGAAGTATTTTCAACTGAAAACAAGTGTCAGTCAACGCTTGCATCCATTTCGAAATAAGTAATTTTAGTCGTCCGATATGGTCGCTTAACAAAGTATAAAGTAGCCTTATGGGTAATTCAGACCGCTGCGATTTTTCTCTGCAATGCTCCGTCGTAAGACAATGCCCTGCATCGAAAATGGCAAACCAGCTCAAAACGCGGCGCATCCGTGACGCTTTGTGAGCTTGTACGTCGGCTATTTTTGGCACGCAGCACCATTGTATGACAAATCGGGCTTAGAGTGGTTTTGTCTCGTCGCCGCAAATCTTCGCTCTGAACTAGGCTTTGAGAAGAGTGATGTGGGGGTCGTAGAGAGAGAGAATACAGCCCCGGTGGCGGGCCAGAGAGTGAGACAGTGCAAAGGCACACCCGCATAATTAACAGCGGCATGCTGCAGCCAATTAAATATTTACAGAGGCACTTCCCTTCGACACCTTGATGATGAACAGAGGCAACCCGAGGATTATCAGATGCCGGGAGCCTGAGGCAGGGAGCAACGGAGGGGGGATTTAAACATTAACCGGTAGATAGATCCCCCTTTTTCTTCCTTGTTTGATCCCATTAACTCTGGACAGCCCTGGCTCTAAACCCTTGTCCACCTCATCTGAAGCCCCCATTCCTCTGTCCTCCCCCCCTCAGCAGACCCCCGAACTCCCCCGAACCTCCCTACTTCCTGGCTCTGTTCCCTCCTCAACCTGTTATTGATGAAAGCACTCCCCCACTGCTTTTCCCTCTGCACCTGCTGCCCTGCCACCTTTGCAGAGGGCCAGAGGAGAGCGAGTGGTGCCAAAAAGTGAGTCACACACACACACACACACACACACACACACACACACACACACACACACACACACACACACACACACACTCACACTCACGCGCACGCGCACGCGCACGAGCACACACACACACACGCACACGCACACGCACACGCACACACGCACACACACACACACACACACACACACACACACACACACACACACACACACACACACATGCTCCAACAGCCAAGCAAGATGGATATATACAGGTAGCCCGCCACTCACAATGGCCGACGAAATGGATGTCAGCGGGATTCCACCTGACAGGAAATCTAAGAAATGTCAGAGAAGTCATGGTGAATGAATTGTTTTGAGTCTCTCAGGTAAGGTAATTCGAATGCCGGATAAACAACGGCAGAGAGCTTATTTGGGTTTTGTTGAATTCTCAGACGTGTGTTCTGGCACTTGAGTGGAGCTGTTTGGAAGTTTAGCTGCCTGTCACGTGAGGTCATAGATCAGAACGGCCTTTGAAACGGAGGGCACGTTTATCGCACATCACAATTCAACTGGTCATCGTGCTGCCACTCAAACAACATATTGCTGCCGGAGGGGCTTTTATCTTAAACGCGGGTCAAAGCCATCAACGTTGTCTTCTGTATGGAACACACTGTAACGGCCTTCAGTGTCTAGCTGTGAAATACACGGTCGCGCCAAAGTGTTGACATCTGCCCCTTTCTTTTATAGCACACATGCTGCATCCACAATTCTGCGTCTGCTGCCTCTCACCAAATGCAGACCATTTACCATCCCTCCCTCCCCTCTCTTCTGCCATCTCTCTCTCCCATGCTTCCCTCGCTCTCTCTCCCTCCCTCTCGCTAATCCCTCTTCACACATCAATCAATAGAGCACTGCAGAGTGCACGGAGCCATACAGTACTCAATGCACCAGTTGTACAACTTCAATGGGCGGCCACAGATCTTTACCATTGAATCAAGCGTTGCTGGTAGAAAAAGCAGAGCGCGCTAACACCAGGGACGCTCCCCGAACCTGCTGTTCTTTTACCCCCCATTTTCCTTGGACTGGAGCCGAAACCCCTTAGCACTGCTGAAATCAATACTGTAGTTAAACTGTTACTTCCTTTTCCCAGTGAGTGCACACGCGCACGCTCCTCACACAGGGCCCTGTAGACCTGCCTGTGCTCAGGTAATTTGACAGATTTGTAGGGAAGTGCTGTCGTGGCTTTTAAAGATGTAGCTTAAAATACTCATTCCCTCCGACAAATCTTGCGGCGAGCATCCTCTGACAATAACGCACTTTGCAGCAACAAGGCCCGACGCAGGAAAGGATTACAATTCCTATATGTAATATAACAGCAGTACGGGGCCTTGGGCAGAGAATAAATCCAGGTTATCTGAGATGTGGACTCCTGCTTCGGCGTTATGATATATTGTTGATGTAACATGATATATAAATAGCACTCCACCCTCTCTTGAGCTTATGATACACTAGAATACACTATTTACCATAAATCAGCCCTCCAGCTGTCCAATCAGGATTGTTTATAGGCATGGATTGTATAATTATTAATTATGGACATGGATTATTCAAGCAGTACTGAGCAGACTGATTTTTGTACTATGTTTTAAGACATAGAATTATTCAAACTCTATAAATAAAGGATGTCTAACTTCACACATATAACTTCCAGCGCGTTCACAGGGTCATTGTAGAGCTCTATCTGTTAATGGGAATGAATAGAATGGCTTCAGTGTCATGGGAAACATTTTGGTACAGTGGCAGGGCTTATCCTGTAGTTTACACTCAAGCCTTTAAGAAGCTACAATAAAAACAGAAATTACTGGGTGATGCTGACAGGAGACAAAGTAGCATAATAGCTTGCAAACTGTTGTTTTTGATGGAGCCATTGGCTACAAAAAGGAATCACAGAAAATGACAGGGTCAAAACGTCAGCTGAGTGTTGAGTGCAACGTGGATCAATGTGACAAGCAATTAACTGTCATCGGTCATCAAGGACAGTGGTTTTCAAACTTGTTGTGCCCAAGGCACTCCAATGGGCAAGTAAGGTCAACATTTTAAGGCACACTAATTTCACGAAACGATACGATACGATATAAGGCTCACAACTTCGATACGATTTCGATACGACGCACTTTTTTATTTTGAAAATATATGGGGGAGAAAAAAAGCAAATGCAAACAAATAATTCTGTTTTTGCATTATTCAGACATGCAAACTTGTAGCTTTTCAGCTACAATAGCCGTTTTGAATCCAAATAGGGCAATAGTGTGACACCTGACCCGAAAAAAAACAACATGTTGTCACCCTTTTCACCTCGGGGCTGTTTGCATGATTAATATTATTATTGAAAAAAAAAAAAAAAAAAAAAAAAAAAAAACGATATATATTCTTTCCAAAACGATACATATCGTCACGAAAACGTATCGCGATATATCGCGGGACGATATATCGGCACACCCCTAGTATTCACAGTAAAAAATTGCCGATCTACAAGCTCACAACATGTCACATTGCAACAGCCTAGGTATTCTATTTTTGATATATTGTGAAACATTTTAAATGACTAAAATAAATGAATAAATTCATAGGGACCTTGGCACACTGGTGCCGTGAAGCACTAGAATGCACATGTAAAGTAGGCCCTTGGCTAGTAAGGAAATGTTTGACAACAGTTTGACAACAGATTAAAAAATAATGCCTGTGTGGAGACACCGGCAGAACCATAATCATGCCATCTTCCTTCCACAACAAATGCCAAAAGTGCTGAAAACCCAAATTAAATATTGAACAAAGTGCGGCTTTAACGTTTAGCTGAATAAAAGATTCCATTTAGCATTGTTTCTTTTGTGTGTGTGTGCATGAGCCTTCGGCACATTATCACTGACTTTGCTTATTAATTTTCCTATCACTATTCATTTCCTGCTGATGACATGCTTCTGTTCAAAAATGCAAAATACATAATGTGCTCAAACAGCGCACTAAGACCAGTTAATTGAGAAGACTGAATGGAGGGCAATTAGTTGTTGTCTGAATCCACCACGGTAACGAGCAATCTAAAATAAGTAATCATGACATTTTCTTTGTCTTTGCCATTTAATTTTGTCCACAGGACACCAACAACAATTTCACATCACAGGCTCCAGTCTCAATTAATACATGGCTTTGTGTGCGAGTGTGTCTGCATGTGTGAGTAGAGTGCATGTGCAGGAATGCGTGCAGGTCTTTTTTTTTACCAGCATGCAATGCAGGTCTACAAAGAGACTGAGCACTAGCAAAGGTTGTTAATTTAGGAAGATACACAATCTCCATTGGAGCCACTAGAGGCGAAGTAGTACACAAATCCTACAAATGGTCTCCTAAGTAGGCGTTGTTTGCTTCTCCCCCGACCATCCCACCTGTTATACCCCATCAACCAAGACAGTTAATAATGGAAAATGATATTATTGAGCATTGGAACACACATTTTATTAAATTTTGCTAAGCCAACGGGAAGCCACTAACAGTGTTGCCACATTTTGCGATAGAAATAAGAAACCAGGTCTAAGCCAATGGGGAGCCACTAGCAGTGTTGCCAGATTCTGCGGGAGAAATAAGGAACCCGGTCTATGAAAACAAGCCACACACACACACACACACACACACACACACACACACACACACACACACACACACACACACACACACACACACACACACACACACACACACACACACACACACACACACACACACACACGAAAAAATAAAGCATACTGGTATACATGACTGTGTGTCATGTCTTGTTTCTTTTCTGTTGCATGCGTGTGTTTGTGTAGGGGCTGAGTTGAGGGGTTGCTCTGGGGGCTAGTGGAGGCTACACAGCCTAGACTCCTACTACCTGCACTGGTCGGGGAGGGGGGGGGTATTTGGCGGGGGTGGGTTGGTGATGGAGCAAGGATGAAAGGAGAAGAGGAGGGGACGAGAGATTGGAGAGGGCTGGAGGTAGAGTAGAAAGAGTAGCGGGGTGGGGATGAGGTAAGGGCCAGAACCCAGGAGTAAGGTGCTGTCAGGATAATTCACAGCACCAGCACTCGCTGCTAAGAACAAAAAAGCATTACCTCAGGGAGCAGAAATCAGCTAACACCTGCTTAGGAGGGAGAGCTCCTGGGGGAGGCAAGGCGAGAGAAGGGGAGGGGAGGGGGAGAGAATACGAGGAAGGAGGGAGGGAGGGAGGGAGGTATGGCAGGAGGGGGGAAGGAAGGTATGGTGCAATGCACTAAGATGGTGGCAAGCACAGATGAAGTGAGGCATGTAAGTAGTGTGTGTGTGTGTGTGTGTGTGTGTGTGTGTGTGTGTGTGTGTGTGTGTGTGTGTGTGTGTGTGTGTGTGTGTGTGTGTGTGTGTGTGTGTGTGTGTGTGTGTGTGTGTGTGTGTGTGTGTGTGTGTGTGTGTGTGTGAGAGAGAGAGCGAGAGAGAGAGAGAGAGAGAGAGAGAGAGAGAGAGTTTGTGTGTTTGTACTTTTGTAAGTCTGGTGTGCATATCTGTACAGCATGTTTGAGTGTGCACACATGTCTGTATGCTCGTGAGTTACTAAGTGTGTATGTATGAATGTGTGTATGCATGAGCGTGTTTGCACACACGTGAGTGCTTTTGGATTGTGGCTGGCTGTGCCTACAACTCTGCTTACAGCTGTGGTTGGGGCTGATTTGCATTCTGAATCACAGTAGTTCTTCCCATTGTTGCTCCACTGCTGCGACTCGGCTCTGCTAGCTTGTGTGAACGTATCCACTATGCCAGTGATGTTTGACTAAGGCTGTGTTGGAGAGCCAATGGCAGACATTCAACTCCCACAAAACTTTTGTGGGCTGAGGTCTTGGTCTGCATGTTACTCTGCTTTTGAAATAGTTTTGCTAACGGCATTAGCCTTGAAGTGTTGTTTAAAGCTACCTGAATGGGATAAAAAATGCAATGGGTTTTGAATCTCTCTCCCTCTCTCTCTCTCTCTCTTTCTCTCTCTCTCTCTCTCTCTCTCTCTCTCTCTCTCTCTCTCTCTCTCTCTCTCTCTCTCTCAGACACACAGATGGAAGCAGAGAGTTCACTTATTGTGAGCCGGATGAGACCCCAGCTTGCTTTGGCAACAACACAACAGTGTTGCCACTCGGTTGCAGAAAAACCTTACCCATTCCCTGACGAGCGCAATGGCAAGACTCTTGGTCATATGTTCGCTGCTTGACGTCTTTGGCTTGTTTAGCCAAGAGGCCAATAAATAAATCTTAAGACACCCACTGTCCAAAGCCTCCTTTCAGGCTAGGCAATGACATGTTTTTAGTATTTCTTCTGAAGAGCTGGTGCATTTGAAAGGAGCAATTGATGGCAAGCCCATTTGGCCCTTTGCAGCTGAGTGGTAGCAAAGAAACAGACTTGCGTATTACGGGCAGAAAAAAAGGCAGAGACTAGAAGAAAAGCCAAAAAAAACCTCAATAACATCACATGATCACTGGCCTGAGTCTTTTGAAGTAAAGGTCAGTTAATGTGTCATCGTCCGTCTGAAGAGGGAAACCAGCATGTGATTGGTTACTTGGAGGAGGTAGGATGTTAAGCTTGGCTATGATGTAATCCCAGGTGGGCTGTGCCATTGGTGGATCTGTCAGCTCCTGCTCCTGATTAAGCTGTTGAACTGAAGCTTAAGGCTACAGAGAAATATGAAGAAATCAGGGGTATAACTGAAGCTGCAAAAACGAAGTTGTGTAATTAAATACAACGCCACTGGCTAATCTGTCGTTTGATTTATCTTCAAACATCAGTTGCCTTTGTTTTCGTTATTCTCTGGAATATGAGCTGTATAACCCTTAGAGGTGGAGAGGGGTGATTAATCTTTCATAGCACTGTTAAAAACGTAAACAAATTTCCAAGTCGCCGGAAGTTATTAGGAGGCTGTCTCCTTGGAGCTGTTTACATTGGATTAATGCCCCGACATGTGCACAGCTGAAAGTGATCTCTGCCACGTGTGTGAAATGAAAGAATGAGCTCATTGAGTTGCACAAACAACTGCAACGGCATAATGTATATATATACGTCTGAATTTACAGTATATAGGGATTTTTCTAGTCTTTCTGACCACTACGCTTTCCATACACTGACTCATCCATTCACACACCGCAACGGCGGAATACCGCTACACATTACACGTTCTAAAAAGTACACATTCACATACCGACGGGGGAGGCAACCGTTAAGGCACCAACCGGCTCATCGGGAGCAGTCAGGGGTTCCGTGTCTTGCTCAAGGACACTTCGAGACTCAGCCAAGAGGAGCCGGGGATCGAACCGTGAACCATCCGGCAACCAGATGGTCACTCTAGCTCCTGAGCCACCGCCGCGCCCACCCCTATATAAGCACAAAACACACCTGTGCAAGGGCAAGTGCGAGCCTGTGAGCGCTTCTGAAATGCATGCACACACAACCAAACAAACAAGCACGCAAAAACACCTCATTTACACAGACATGTGTGTGTATTGTAACACCCAGGATTAGAACGCAGGTCTCCCGCATGGGGAACCAAACATATACAGCTCATATAGAGGGGAGATATTAGGCTTATGAGCTGACAGGCTCATTACATTTACCCCCCCTTTGACCTCCTTGGGCAGGGATGCTCTTTTACACATGCGTTCTGTGTCGCCTGAACTTAAGCTGCTGTCCATAACCAGAGCAAAAACAAAATGGAAGATTGTGCATATTTCATACATATTACTTTCAACAGACTGCAGAAGTAAGAGCCATCGAACATGACAATATTAATAATACAACACATATTGCAGCTGCCAGAATTCACTGTGGAAGTCAAAGAGTGTAAACAAAATTTTACTCCAGTGAATGTTTATTTTGCTTAGCAAGGATGTCAGCAAAAATGCTCAAGCATTAGCTGAAGCTCTGTGACCTTTGAGGAGTGCTTTCCTTTCAAGCTGCAGGCAAATGTTAGGAAAATAAATGACATAAAGCTAGTTCTTTTCACAATAGCACCGAGCCACCTACTTGCATTTCCATTAATTTATTATTCCACATATGTTCCTATAGAATAATAACAGACATTTGTTACCTCCTCAGATCATTTCATGCTACACAAATCCTAACCTTTTTACAAGCCGTCTTGTTATCTTTAGTCATTTTGTAAGGAAATGGCGCTGGTTTGATCTCCAAATGGCACGGCAAAACATTAGCCATATGTTTGTTCCTGACATTCACATCGGATTCTGGAATACAGAATGAAAATCTGGGCCTTGAGAGATAACTCATACGTCCATTAAGTAGGCAAGCAAAGCAATGAATGAACTGGCAGGGACAGAAGAAAGAGAGGGAAGCCTGATTTATATGTTGTTTCACACCGGTGCTGCTTACCGAAAATAGCAGATCTAAAAGCTCACAACGTGTCGCAGATCGGCTATGTTTGGCGTAAACACCGGCGCACAACAATGTAGCCTATAAATCAAGGCGGAGAAGGATGAGAGTAGTAACACATTACTGTCATTTTCCCAGACCTAGTGTCCTGACTCTCGCTCTACATCTCTCATACACTCTGTTGTCTCACCCATTATCCCCTACAGCAGTTGTCGGTCACACTTTGGAGCTGTGGGCCTTCGACAGGTTCAGGTGCTTTATGGGCTGACATCGACTGACTCTCCATGGATTTTTCCGCTGTTCTCTCACTGTTTCTCCTTGTTCCTTTCTGCCGGTTCTCTCTGGTTCTCTCGCTCTCTTTCTGTGTGAAGCCGCCAGTCCCTGTGTCGCTCTGTCGGAGCGTGCAGAGTGAGATTGCATGCACACAGTGCGGGGTGTGAGTTTGCGTTGCGGCAGGTGTATGTATTTATATGCTGATGCAGAGAAACACTTGCACGTCCATGAATGCATACAAATCTACCTGACAGTCAACCTGCTGGCAATTCCCCCTCCCCTCTTCCTTACACCTCTTCTAACCTCCCTTACGCTTACCTCTCCTCCTTCTCACTATCTCTTCTCATCATTCATCGCCTCTCCTCCCTTTGCCTATCCCTCTCCTCTCCTCTCCTCTCCTCTCCTCTCCTCTCCTCTCCTCTCCTCTCCTCTCCTCTCCTCTCCTCTCCTCTCCTCTCCTCTCCTCTCCTCTCCTCTCCTCTCCTCTCCTCTCCTCAAGAGCGTCACTGCACATCGCCCAGCCTCGGATTCACAAGCCTATCAGAGGGTACAAGTTCCCACAAAGCTCTGTGATCCTCCCATCACCTCCCGGGTCCCAAGAGAATCCCCCCTGAGTCTAAGCTGCAGGCAGGTGATGAAGAGAGCATAGGGCACAGGGTTTAGTGGTGTGTGTGTGTGTGTGTGTGTGTGTGTGTGTGTGTGTGTGTGTGTGTGTGTGTGTGTGTGTGTGTGTGTGTGTGTGTGTGTGTGTGTGTGTGTGTGTGTGTGTGTGTGTGTGTGTGTGTGTGTGCGTGCGTGCGTGCGTGCGTGCGTGTGTGAGAGAGAGAGAGAGAGAGAGAGAGAGAGACAGAGAGAGAGAGAGAGAGAGCTAGTGTGAGGGGGGGGGTGTTGTGTGGGAATGTGTAAAGAGACGAGGTAGACGGAGGGAACACTGGGGTAAAAGTGAGGAGAAAACAAAGCGACTGTGATCAGATGGAGAACAGACTGCAATGAACAGAAGGTGAGGATAATGGAAAGCACATGGGTGGGAGTTGAGGGGGGGGGGGGGCAGAAAAACAACGGTGGGCTAAAGAGTTAAATGAAGAGAGGCGTGGGGTTTTCCAGATGGCGCGTGCGCCCATCACGCACTCATGCACATGACATGGCTCCGTGTCACCGGTTTGAACCCGGTCCACGTGTTCAAAACTGCTCGGTTGCAATTTCTCCACAAAACACACATACATTACACACACTGCTGACGAAGCAGAAATATCCTCACATTGTCTTAAGGAGACAGGAAGAGAAGTGCATGCAAGACAGAGAGACAGAGAGAGAGGGAGAGGGAGGGGGAGAGAGAGAGACAGAGTGAGAGACAGAGAGAAATGCAGGTGCATAGTAATGGACACGTATACTGCATATATATCCTATATTAAAATTGGCTAAAGGGAGGACCGGCTGGCGAGCGGACCTCTGATGTCACCATGACTCAGCCATAACCATAATAAGGAGTTCCCAATGCTGCTACGCCCAAATATGGAGTGCGTTATCTAACATCAATATGTCGTCATGGCATCAGGCGCAAACAAATCAGCTCCATATATAGGCACAAAAGGGGGAATGCCCATATATGGTGACATCAGGGATCTCCATATATGGGCATAAAAGGGGAAAGGACTGACAAATGCAGAGATCTCCATATAAGGGCATATCAGCATGCCCATATATGGGCATTTACTGATGACATCAGGGATCTCCATATATGGGCATATCAGTCGGATCTGCTGTGCGACGTAGGTGTGAGGGCCGTGTAGCGGCCCGAACTCTAGTATATATATTTATACACACACACACAAACATACAGTATAGTGGGTGGGATAAAAAGTAAGAGAGAGAGAGGGGTAAGTGTAGATATAAGAGATAAGTTCAGATGTGTCTAATTCCAGATCTTTAGTCAGACGGTGACAGTCACAGCGAACATCTTCCCCCTGTAACCCCCACCCCCTCCTCAAGCTCTCCTATGTTGTCACTTTCTGCGCCTCATTTCTCCGTTTACCTCATTTCTCCGTTTGCCTCACTCCAGTCTTCCTGTTGCCTTCCTTTTCGCTCTGCCTCATCTCTTCCTCCCCTTCAGCATGATCTCTCTCTGTCTATTTAACTTTTTACTCCCTGTCACCCGTTCCAAAGTTTCTCCTTCTGTAGGTCTCTTGCACTTCTCTTCTCTGTCTGTGGTGCCCTTGCGTTTTTTCAGTTTCATTGAGGAACTTCAAACGTCACTCTCTCTTTCCCTCTCTACACATCTCTTCACCCTTTCACTCTCATTCCTTCTCTCCCCCACTAAACCCCTCTCCCACAGGACCCTGCTCTTCATCTCTTGCTCGTCTCCACTAATGAATTTTGGGCACTTCGCTGCCACAGATGGTGCAGCAGGCAGCTGCTGCTGGTTTACGAGAGAGAGACAGAGAGAAAGAGACACAGAGAGAGAGAGAGAGAGAGAGAGAGAGAGAGAGAGAGAGAGAGAGAGAGAGAGAGAGAGAGAGAGAGACAGAGAGAAAGAGACACAGAGAGAGAGAGAGAGAGAGAGAGAGAGAGTGAGAAAGAGGGAGAGATGGAGAGGGAGAGTGAACGCGGAACAGCCAAACTGTCGACAACCAGCCATTACCTCGTTCAAATAGATGATGGCATCGGGTTCCCTGTGTTTGCCTTCACCTAAAACCTCATTCTGCAGCACGTGCACATGCACACACTGGCTCAGTGGCTCACTGACACACACGCACACACACACGCGCATACACGCACACACACACACACACACACACACACACACACACACACACACACACACACACACACACACACACACACACACACACACACACACACACACACACACACACACACACTCACACACTCACACACTCACACTCACACACAACCACTTACACCCTGTATACTTGGTTGACTGGCCGGGGTCCCCCAGGGCTGTATATTAGGTCCGCTAGTATTTCCCTCTGTCTTTGCCGAATGTTCGCCCCAGATTGGGGGCGGGTTCACACGCACGCACGCACGCACGCACGCACGCACGCACGCACGCACGCACGCACGCACGCACGCACGCACGCACGCACGCACGCACACACGCACACACGCACACACGCACGCACACACACACACACACACACACACACACGTCTCTCTTTTTAACTTCACCACCTGCCTCTCTTTCCTTCTCCATTTCCTTCTCTATAACCATCCACCTCTTTTCTCTGCCTTCTCACTGGCTCTCCGGGTTAATTGCAAAGCCCTGTTCCTTTTCCTTGTGAGCCTACAGCCTGGCTCCCTGCGGGCCAGCCTCCAGGCAGGGAGAAACAGTCCCACTATGTGCCTTGGCTCTCCCTTCCTCTTCGACCTGCACCGCACCCACCATCTCCCCCTTTTCCCGTTCATTTCACACACCTTTCAGAATTCCATGCCTTATTCATGCTGCCCTTGGACCGCAACCGCAAGCGTCTTGGAGTGGGTAAGAGCAGACCTGTAAAGGTTGCACGCATGTTGAGGGAAAAGCGGCGCTGAATATGATTACCCTCTTGGTAGCGTACCATCCGAGGTCTCTCTCTCTCTCTCGGGAGCTTCTCCTCGGAGGCCCTCCCTACGGCCAGCTGGCTCTGCAAAGCCCTTGGCTCTAAAGTCCAGGAGAATACCTTTTTGTTATCCTCTGAGCCCCCGGCACAGTCATAAGCTAACGATGGACGTGCGGACGGCGTTCGCTTTGAGCCGATGGGAAGTCTTGTACTCAGTGGTGGAAAGTAACTAAGTACATTTACTTAAGTACTGTACTTAAGTAGAATTTTGAGGTATTTGCACTTTAGTTGAGTATTTCCAATTTCCAATACTTTTGCTACTACTCCACTACATCTCGGATCCAAATATTGTACTTTTACTCCACTACATTTATTTGAAAACTGTAGTTGGTTACTTTGTAGATTTTGATTATTATTACAAAACACACATTACCCACTTCAGCCCTATATACGTTTCAGCCATTTGAAAATAGCCGATCTACAAGCTCACAATGTGTCGCGATGCAACGCATTGTGAGCTTGTAGATCTGCTATTTTCAAGAGATTTTTTGACATTTCATACATTTGAAAACTTGTGAAATGGGACATTCTGCATAATGAGTACATTCTACTTTTGGTACTTTAAGTACATTTTGATACCAATACTTTTGTACTTTTACTCAAGTGAATTTTGAATTCCGGGCTTTTACTTGTAACGGAGTACTTCTACGTTGTGGTATTGATACTTTTACTTAAGTAAAACATTTGAATACTTTTTCCACCACTGCTTGTACTCTGTGCAGACCGTTCAGACCGTGTGAGCATCCATATATGGTCAGTGCATCCTGAAGTAGCGCTGAATGATTTATGAATTCTGGGGGATTTTAAGGAGCACATGGAATGCGCTGCGGTTTACTATACTCATGGCCTATAGAGAGCTATGTATAGCAACCGTAAGGCTATAGGTTAATTGTACTAACTCAAGGGCGTCCCAGCTGTTTGCCCGCCCGAGAGTTGAACTATATTATCCAATTGCATGGCAAGCAATCTTTCCCCTATATTATAAGCCGTCTCTTTCTCACTCCCTCACTCGCTTTCTCTTAGAGGCTCTCATTTCTGCTCCTCTTTCACCCTTCCTGTCCCGCCACCTCTTTCCCCTCCATGCACAAATTGCCTCGTCATCATCATTGTCTCCCTCGACAATGCTGGTTGTTTTCAGTGCCCCAGGTGAAAGCTGTTCTCCCACACAGAAGTCATTAGTTCAAGTCCTCTGTCCATTCTACCGAACTTTTTTGGGAGAGCGGGCAGCGGGCATTGCGTCTCGCCGCGCCTTTGTGCTCCACTTGACATTTTAGAAAAGAACAGGATGGGGGGAAAAAAGTGTACACACCAGGGTTTCTGGTCGGTCTGGGAAAACACGAACCACATTGATGTGGAGGCTTGAAGTGGATATATCCATTAGGCCTCTCTCCCCTGTGTCACAGACTCTTTTTGTAGCCTATCATTGGTTCATGCCATTTCACACCTACGCTTTGTGGAGCAGAACAGCATTCTACCATTAACAAACATTCTCGCCTGATTCTTGCTGTTGCAGGGCATAATCACTTATATAATTAGAAAACGAGTTTTCACTTTGCTAAGTTTGTTTATAGCCGGAGGTGGTTCTGTTTCATGACATCACGCACAGTGACTACAGTATGAGACCATGTAGCAACTCATAATGTAAAAACGGTTCATAATTTAATAACGGTTCCTAATGTAATAACCGAAATGTAATAACAATCTAATAATAAGCTCATAATGTAATAAAATCAGTAGCGCATAATGTAATAACGGATTTTTGCATAATGTAATAATAAAACATAATATATTACATTAAGAACCTTACGTAGCTGCTCATAATGTAATAACAGTTCATAATGTAATGACGGCTCATATTGTTGAGAAAAGTGTTACATCGTAATTATCAGTATCATGTCAGTGTTACCATGATACTGACCATGATACTGACCTGATACTGATCATGATACTGACCATGATACTGACCATGATACTGACATGATACTGGCATTATACTGACCATGATACTGACATGATACTGGCATTATACTGACCATGATACTGACATGATACTGACCATGATACTGACATGATACTGACCATGATACTGACATGATACTGGCATTATACTGACCATGATACTGACATGATACTGACCATGATACTGACATGATACTGGCATTATACTGACCATGATACTGACATGATACTGACCATGATGCTGATACTGATTATTACGATATAACACTTTTCTCAACAATATGAGCCGTTATCACATTATTATGCACTCATAATTGTATTAAATTATGAGCTTACTATTACATTATGAGCTTTTAATACATTTAGGTTATAACATTATGAGCCGTTATTACATTATGAATTGCTATATGGTCTCATAAGTCATTTGACAATGACCAGTATAATATACAATCGTCTCTTTTGGGGGGGGTCCACGGCCAAATACATATCAACTTGATGGTCACATGAAAATGTTTGAGAACCACTGCTTTAAAAAAAGAAAGAAAAAAATAGCATTTAGTAAACGATTAGTAGGGGCAGAAAAAAATAACTCACATCCCTAACTAGAAAAAGTGCTCCTCGGAGCACAGGTCTCCGCCAGGTCAGGTAGGTTATTGT